>NC_056583.1:24677394-24697394 GCF_018340385.1 Cyprinus carpio
ATTTCCATCCTTAGCTTTACATAAAAATAAAATAAATTTAATAGGAGTAATTTAGTGATATCGATACGAAAGTTCATACGTTCAGTCCAACACATTTTTTTTTTTTTCACTTTTAATTTTATTATTTGTATTGTATTGAAACTTATTTAACATAATGTACTTAAACAACAACAAACTCAATAAAAAAAAACTCCTAAATTGAAAATAAAAAATTGTTTTAGATAAATATTATTTAAATAAATATTTTCTTCACCTTGCTGCAATATTGGCTGGTTTAAAGTTGAAAAATGTAATCTGTCCAGATGCCACACATTTGTTTTTCAGTTCCAACTCTAACATTCCAACTCATCTTTGACAAATTAAATGTATGTTGTGCAGATCATAGTGCTGCAACAGCTGTACATCTGATTATTCAGTTACACAGAAAAAAAAAAGATAATCAGAAAGTAACCAGAAATTTAAAAAACAGAATGAAAAGAAATGTACTGTAAATATGCATGTAGTCTCCCTGCTTAAGGGCATTAAACCAAAATATGTAATTTGATTAGAGTCTGTAAGCTTTAGTGCTGGTAAGTGTTCTTCCTCATTTTTCATACAGACCAATAACTGATAAAATATTAATTCGATGATATATCTTAAGAATGGTTTATCAAAACCTGTTTGATTTGCTCATGATTGTTGTTAGTAATCTCTAATAATAAAGCGCTGGGAAGTTTGTTGTCATATTTTTAAAATACAGCAAAAAGAACCCAACTGTAGTTTATCCACTGATATTTTAATATTCATTACTCTGTATAATATGTGTGTGCTGTAGATCTCCCCACTTCCCACCCTCTACGCTCCCACTTTTCCAAAGCTTTCTTGAGTCTTTTTTGTATTTTTTATCTGAGGTATGTGTAGGAGCAAAATCTAATAGGCCTACTTTAAGCTACTGAGTTGTTTGTTCCCGGAGTAACTAGGTTGACTCGCTTTCTTACTTTGATGTACGTTGTTTACTTCCTTCATTAGAAACAAGAAGACCATTCTTCTGTCTTCATCCCCATACACAATTTATTGGCTCCAAAAACCACTAATGCATAATGTCCAATTTAGTATACAATACATACACTAAAAGAGAGTCTTACAAACGTTTATCATCTTTCGGGCTGTTGCGGTCAAAAACCTTTTGCTCTTCCGGGTCAAACACCCACCTACAGCAGTGGGAAGGCTACCTATATACACTGAAATCTCTGGAATGTTCACATCGCCACTCAGTGGGCAAAATGAGAATAACACATCACCTTTTTACACACATTTTGGCTCCTACAGTACGACAGACCTGTACTAAAACAGGGGGATTTCATGACACTTTAAGCTTTTTCATATACATGTTTCACTTTTCAACAAATTCCAGATTAACCCAGACATTGTGCTGAACACATAAGTCCAAACATTGTGTAAAATTTAACTGTCACGAATGCCTTCCTCTATACCTTAATTTAAAAGAATGCATAATTATTGTGTCACAAACAGCTAATCAAGCATATACAGATCTGTAAATAGATATGGAGAGGATTTGTTCCATTTTGTGTAATGGAACTGTTTGTGAAGTATGTGAAGGTTCAGCTACATGACAAAACTTGTTTTTCATGTGAGTCTAAAGGAATTTACTGTCATTCACACATTGATAAGAATAAGAGAGAAAAAGCAGTTCCTGCACATTGTAAATGTTAACCCTTCTGTTCTGCACAAGAAGTATTGTTTTATCTAAAGGCAAAAGGCATCTGTTTTTGTTGTCCACAGAAACTTGAGACACATGGTGTGGAAATGGTCTTTCAAACTTTGTCCCCCTGTTTGACTGCTCTCTGCTACATCCTGGCTGTCAAAACAGAAACAGCAACCCCAACTAGAGTTAATATTAAACATGTTCTATTTCTTAATACTAGTATCTATTTGCTATACTTATTTGTTGGCTATTCTTTAAGTGCTAGTACATATTTAAAAAGATACTAGTACTTATTCATTAGCTAATAGTAGCTATTAAATACTTATGGTTATATAATAGCTGCTATTAAATAGATACTAGTATTTATTTATTGGTGACTAAGTAACTATTTTGTTGTTGTTAGTAGTAACACATTTAAATTTTTTGCCTTTGCCTTCTATAGTGGATCTGTCATCCAGACATCAACTGTTCTGTTTTGACTGTATTTATTCCAGTAGTGACTATACCTTTTTAAAATACTACTTATGGTAACACTATTTTAAGGTGTCCTTGTTACACGTTACATGTACTTACTATAACAATTAATTATATGCAAGTAACCCTAAGCCAAACCCTATATAGAAAGTACATGTAGTTAATCAATATTATTTAGTACTTAAAGCTGCAGTCCGTAACTTTTGGCACTCTAGTTGTTAATAAACAGAACTGTGTGCGTCTTGCGGAAGAACATTGTTGCCGGAGACACTCTATGTTTATGTCTGTGGCGAATCATGCAGGTACTGGTCTACTCCGCAGCGGTACCTACCCGAACCAGTCTAAAAAGTCCAAATATAAACACTTATTATTGGCGTACCGTAGTGATTCAGGAAAAGCCAAAAACACTGTTTGGAAAATGGATTCATGGGATACTCGCTTATAGAAATTCTGAACACAGTAATATTACGGACTGCAGCTTTAAATATATATAATTACACTGTAACAAGGACACCTTAAAATAAAGTGTAACCCTACTTTATTATATACGAGTGCAAATTCATTAGATACTAGTACCAATTAAATAGAAAAAAATGTATCTGTTGTGTAACCCTTGACTAAAAGTTTAAAAAACAAAACACACCCAAAAGGAATTACAGTAATATGAAGGACCCTGCCGGTCCGGATGGTGTTAAAGAGTGAGACGTGACTTTCCAAAATACAAATTTCACAAAAAAAAAAAAAAAAGGGGATGATTAACCCTAAAACATTAAAATAAAAATAAAACCTGTTCAACAGTTTACCAATTATTTACCCACAGTCAAGAGACTATAATAAATCCAACTGTAACAGAAGGGACATCCCACACAACAAATCAGTGCACCACAATTCTTAAAGCAAGTGATAAACAAAACAAGACAAATCCACTCTCCCCTTCTGTTAAACCTCAATAAATCACATTTCGTCAGATGTTCACATGTGGATATACACAGTAAAAAAAAAAAAAAAAAATACAAAAAAAATAACAAAAACCACCAACAAGATTTAAAAATCGTCCCGCGGCTTCTCAAACATATCGTTCAGATCAGTTGGGCAGAATAGTCTAAATAACACTGTAAATCGACGTCCACACAGTTGGTCGTACCCAGGACGGTGAAAACCACATGAAACAGGTATATGTACCAGGTCTATGAAACAGGTCAATGGAACAAATCAGTGAAACAAGTTGATAAAACAGTTGATGAAACAGCAGTTAGCGCCCTTAGGCCGCACCTGAAATACAAATATAATAATAAAAAAAAAAATATTAAACATGAATAGTGCCACAGTTCCAAATGATTTCCCCCTTCTCACAATAAAAGTTCCTTACCTCCCACCAAGCGAGATTCTTAGACTACTGTAACTTTATGCTACCTGTGCTCGCCCTTCATGCACACACATCCTAATAACAAACACATATTTAGACTAATCTGCAACTGGAGGAAAAAAAACAAACAATAAATCAGCGGACTCACCAGGGGAAAGCGACAGGAAATAAGCCCAAAGACCTTTTCTGCCCACAAAACATACACACAGAAGAATCAAAATACCACACTTAGACTCGCTTTTTATAAAGCCACTAACACACCTCAGTAATTGCGCCGCACAGGTATGCTAAATGTCAGCAAACAAAACCAAAAAAATAAAAATGTCTCCCCATTTTAAAATGTACACAACCATTAAAATGGAAAAAAAAATAAAAAGAACAAACAAATATTAAAAACACTTAACCTGTCACATTCGTTTATGAAAGAGATTGTTGCTTTATTGTAATATTTATAATTCAGATGCAAGCAACATAAGCACTACCACTACTACTGTCATGCCAGAGACAACCACAACTGAAACCACAACCACAGAAACTACTATAAACATTATGACCAATGTACTGTGTTACAATCAGGAGGATTATTGTTTTGCATGAGCAAATCAGGCCCATGTGTTTGTGAAATAATTTATAATAATAAAATAAGCTACAGTATATAGGCAATAATAATATAAAGCTATATTAGAGTGATTCAACCATCGGCACGAAGCCACAAATAATCACAAATGTGCTAATATATGGCCATATTATTTAATAACTGTTAATAGGTACTTAAGCAGTGAAATAATCAATGCACAAACTTTAAGTACAAACAGTTTTTGCAAATTAAGGTTTATTAAATAAAGGAAAAACAAAGCAGCATCTTAACTTCAGAAGGGGCAAATTGCCAAAGTAAATTACAACAAACAAAACTACTACCACACAAACTAACCTAGAAATCAGATAACAAAATAAAAGTTCTTACCTCCCTGCTAACAAACAGGAGAAAATGAACAAAACGAAAAAACAAAAAAAAACAGGCACCCACCCCCCTACCAGGCTCCACTTAACCAAGGTCCAGGAAGTAAGCAACCAAACATAATAAACATAAGATACAACTAAACTGTTACTTAATTCAGTGATTGACAACAAATGTCTAAGTTAGCGATCCTTTCGCCAACACACGTTACACAACGGGAACAACAGTGTTAACAACGAAAACAACAGGAGAGCGGGGAGCCAACGATTCCTTCCACCAGAATCCTTCCCGTCACCAACCAGCTCAGGCCTCCTAATCAGCTCCACCTGTAATCAGTGAAAGAGGGAGAGACAAAGAAAAACACAGGAAAAGACCTATGCACGCGCACACTACGAATAATATGCTTTTTCCCTAGCAACACATGAATCCATTCGTAACACATTTAAAGACACAGGACTGAAAAACAGCATGTTTCTGCTTCCACTCAAAATAGGCGTTTTCAAAATGATATAATAAATTATCTGTGGAGTATTTTGAGCTGAAACTTCACAGACACATTATGGGGACACCAGAGACTTATATTACATATTGTAAAAAGGGGCATAATATGTCTCCTTTAAGGGCCTTGTTGTAGTAAGTAATAATATTTTGTAACTGATACGGAACTTAATAGGTAACCAGTGCAGAGACTGTAGTATTGGGGTAATATGATCATATTTTCTTGACCTGGTAAGGACTCTAGCCTCTGCTATACTTGGACTGTACACTCACCTAAAGGATTATTAGGAACACCATACTAATACTGTGTTTGACGCCTTCGCCTTCAGAACTGCCTTAATTCTACGTGGCATTGATTCAACAAGGTGCTGAAAGCATTCTTTAGAAATGTTGGCCCATATTGATAGGATAGCATCCTGCAGTTGATGGAGATTTGTGGGATGCACATCCAGGGCACGAAGCTCCCGTTCCACCACATCCCAAAGATGCTCTATTGGGTTGAGATCTGGCGACTGTGGAGGCCATTTGAGTAAAGTGAACTCATTGTCATGTTCAAGAAACCAATTTGAAATGATTCGAGCTTTGTGACATGGTGCATTATCCTGCTGGAAGTAGCCATCAGAGGATGGGTACATGGTGGTCATAAAGGGATGGACATGGTCAGAAACAATGCTCAGGTAGGCCGTGGCATTTAAACGATGCCCAATTGGCACTAAGGGGCCTAAAGTGTGCCAAGAAAACATCCCCCACACCATTACACCACCACCACCAGCTGGCACAGTGGTAACAAGGCATGATGGATCCATGTTCTCATTCTGTTTACGCCAAATTCTGACTCTACCATCTGAATGTCTCAACAGAAAACGAGACTCATCAGACCAGGCAACATATTTCCAGTCTTCAACTGTCCAATTTTGGTGAGCTCGTGCAAATTGTAGCCTCTTTTTCCTATTTGTAGTGGAGATGAGTGGTACCCGGTGGGGTCTTCTGCTGTTGTAGCCCATCCGCCACAAGGTTGTGCGTGTTGTGGCTTTACAAATGCTTTGCTGCATACCTCGGTTGTAACGAGTGGTTATTTCAATCAAAGTTGCTCTTCTATCAGCTTAAATCAGTCAGCCCATTCTCCTCTGACCTCTAGCATCAACAAGGCATTTTCGCCCACAGGACTGCCGCATACTGGATGTTTTTCCCTTTTCACACCATTCTTTGTAAACCCTAGAAATGGTTGTGCGTGAAAATCCCAGTAACTGAGCAGCTGGCACCAACAACCATGCCACGCTCAAAATTGCTTAAATCACCTTTCTTTCCCATTCTGACATTCAGTTTGGAGTTCAGGAGATTGTCTTGACCAGGACCACACCCCTAAATGCATTGAAGCAACTGCCATGGGATTGGTTGATTAGATAATTGCATTAATGAGAAATTGAACAGGTGTTCCTAATAATCCTTTAGGTGAGTGTATATGCTCCCACTAAGTCAAATAATGAGAAAGAACCAAATATATTACAGATATGTTCACTGAATATAAATCTTATAGACCACTCAGATCATTAGGATCGAGTCAGTTAGAAATACCAAGGGTTCACACAAAACAAGGGGAGTCCGCCTTTAGTTACTATGCCGCCCGCAGTTGGAATCAGCTTCCAGAAGAGATCAGATGTGCTAAAACATTAATCACATTTAAATCTAGACTCAAAACTCATCTGTTTAGCTGTGCATTTATTGAATGAGCACTGTGCAGTGTCCGAACTGATTGCACTGTATCTTACGTATTCACTGTATTTTATGTAAACTCATTTTCTATTTTAACTGTTTTAAATTCATTTTAAATAAGTCAATTTTTAAATAATTTTCATAGTTTTAAAATTTTGTTTTTTCTTTGTTCTTTAAATTATTTTTCTTCATGATTATTTTACTTTCTTTTATGTAAAGCACTTTGAATTACCATTGTGTACGAAATGTGCTATATAAATAAACTTGCCTTGCCTTGCCTACCTGTAGCTTGTTTATTGAGGATACAGCACAACCAGCTAGCAGTGCATTACAATAGTCCAGTCTAGAGGTCATGAACGCATGAACTATCTTTTCTGCATCAGAAACAGGTAACATGTTTCGTAGCTTGGTAATGTTTCTAAGATGGAAGAATGCTGTTTTTGTAACATGGGAAATATGATTTTCAAAAGACCAGTTGCTCTCTAATATAACACCCAGATTTTTGACTGTAGAGGAAGTAACAGTACAGATGTCTAGTTGCAAATTGTAATCCAAGATATTCTGTGTACAATTGCCCCTATTTGCAATTAGTAGAATAAATAGCAGAAAATCCTGCTATTTTAACATAGTGTAAATAAAATCTATCGCTAACTGCACTTAGTGTAAATAGCATATTGTTAAAAATACTGCTATTTTCACTTAGTGTAAATAGCATCTATCACTATTTACACTTAGTGCAAATAGCCACTGCCTTAATATAAAGTGGGTCTCAGTATTTTAACAGAACTTTTTCAATCTCCATGACAGTTGCTTTCCAAAGCATTAACAGTGATCCCTGCTACAACTATGAGTCTCTGGATCGTCCCTGGAGAGCCAACAATGAAAGTGGAGACTGGATTTGTGACTCTTTCTCCTGGAATGGCTGGTACCGGCTTTTCTACTATGGCATGAACATCCAGATGCCAGAGACCTGTGTTAGTTCATACAGCTGTAACACAGACATCAGTCTGTGGCTCAACGGTTCTCACCCTCAGATAGAGGATGGAGTGGTGACCAGAGAGGTCTGTGGAGGGTCTTATTTGGGTGACTGCTGTTATTACAAAACAAACCCCATCAGAGTGAAAGCGTGTCCAGGAAATTACTTTGTCTATGAACTTGTAAATCCACAATTTGTTTGTTCAGGATACTGCACAGGTAATGTGTTTTTTCTCTTCACTCTTTTTTAACGAAGCCTTTCAAAAGTTTTAAAATTACTTCAATCATGTCTCAGATGTCCTCCTTTTCAGATGTCAGCACCATTTCACGGCCGATTTCCACCGTAAGTCCAAATATAATTACTGGATCCAGCATTACCTTGAGTAAGTTACATTTGAATTAATTCATGTAACCTCTCTCTCTCTCTCTCTCTCTCTCTCTCTCTAATAATGCTTGAAGTTTCGATTAGTTAGGCTAGTTCAATCAACATTTTGCAAATCAAATTATAAAACAACAAAAAACTTCTTTTCAAAAAGACTTAAAATAAATGTGAATGAATTCAGCTACAATGAAATGTTTTGCAATAAGACTTAGAATAAATGTGGATGATTTTTATTATTATTATTATTATTATTATTTTATTTTTTGGAATCAAAAGTAGGAATCATTAAGAATCTGAATCAATATGCAGAATCGGAATCGGAATCATTACAATTCAAACGATGCCCAACCTTACACATACCCCACATTAATTTTTTACTGGCAATTTAAATGGTCAATTACATGACAATTTATTAATTTAATATCATGTTTTGGTCCAAAATCACTATATAACATCAGTTATGTTTGAGATAACAGAAAATATATTATTTTATCAAATTCTATTCACAGAATGAGACAGAAAATATATTATTTTATAAAATTCTATGCTGTGATACAGGTTATGTTCGATTAGCATTGCATTATACATATGCATCATTCATATGAAAATACCTGAAATGGTTTAAAGAACACAGACAAACACAGATATATCATTGGAATTGTGTGTTTATTGTCTTAATATTTCATCAGTCAAAACATCTGCATGTTATTCAGCTGTGGTGATATCTGATGCATCTATGAGTCTCACTTGTGAAACAGACATTACATGAGAATGTTTAATGCTCCATAATGCTCACATCAACTCATTTTGGGTAAAAATAGAAAAATAAAATGAAAGTACTTTGTAACGCAGTAACTTCAGTAGTTTTTCAGCAAAATACTTATTTACTCTTACTTGAGTTATATTATTTTTCAGTACTTTTACTTGTACTCAAGTAAAGTAGCTTCTACTTAAGTAAAGATTTTCAGTACTCTTTCCACCACTGATGTATGTATGTATGTATGTACAGTATATTGGCAATGACATTTAAATCTCAATGTGTTTGATTAAATGTGTTTGATTAGTTCAGATTTGCACTTGTGAAGTTGCTCATTGAAATATAACTGGTCTGTTGTGGTTTCTCACTAACACAGATTATGACCCGTGCAATAACTACAACATACTCGACAACTACCGGAGAAGCACACTCAATTACTGGTTTTGGTTTGGCTCTGCAAATGGACTTGATGACACTCGTGTAGAATGGGATGGCTGGTATCGACTCTTCATTGATGGATCAAGTGCTCAGATGCCTGAGTGGTGTTTTTATTACATGTCATGTGGAGGTTATAGTGCTCTGTATCTTGGTGGCTCTCATCCGCGTCTAGAAGATGGAGTTGTTACTCGTGAAATTTACGGCTCTCGCTATCATCAGTGCAGTTACTACAGATCTGAACCAATCCAAGTTAAAGCTTGTCCTGGAGATTATTATGTCTACAAATTTACCAGACCAACTCTTTCAATCCCATTACCAGTGTATTGTGCAGGTATGTTGATTTATCTTTTTATTTGACATGTTTATCACAAATTGTACTGGTTTGTATTTATATTATTATCTTGAATAGATTTAATATGCAGTATGTAATGCTCACTTTCTACTTTTTAATAACAGTATTGTTAACCACCCCAAGTGTTGACCCCTGCTACAACTACACCAGTCTGGATGAGCCTTGGAGAGCCACTGATTACTTTGTCTATAATAACAATTACATGTGTGATTATAATGTGGAGTGGAATGGCTGGTACAGGATGTTCTACAATGGTCAAAATACTCAGATGCCAGAATCATGTGTTAATAATGGCATGTGTGGCACTTATTACCCACTATCACTCAACGGCACTCATCCACAGCTGGAAGATGGAGTGGTCACCCGTCAGGTCTGTTTCTCAGTGGGTGGCTGCTGTGATTACAGATCCCACCCTATAAGAGTCAAAGCCTGTCCTGGAAATTACTATGTTTATGAGTTTGTCAAACCAATTGTTTGTGGTGCTTACTGTGCAGGTGAGTATTTACTCATATGTAATTAAATGTACTTTTCTAGGTTATGTTTAAAAATGTTTGATACTGATATAAAAAATGTTCTTAGTACCAGAAGCCTCAAACCAGTCCACCCCATCAGTGTCTACAACAACAGAGACAATCCCACCCATAGAATTCATTACTCCACCAATCACAACCACTGGTAAAGTATTGTCGTTTTCTTTTAAAAACTCAAGAATATATTTTTTATATTTATTTTTATTACACATAGTCTCTTAAAATGTCTATTTCTGTCCCATTACAAAAGAGTGTAGCACAATCATAGGTAAAGTAGTAAAAATCAGTATGCAAGACAGATAAGAGGGAAAGGACAACAGATGCCTAAACACTCGATCTTTATGCGACTGATTTTGTTTATTCTCTAACTCTGTTTATTTAAAAAGGCAGTGTAACAGATGGTTAATCATAATGAAGAACTTAACTGAAGTGCATTTTTATTAACACTAAAAACTAAACCATCACTGTTTCTCAGACCTCTGTAGACTCCTTTTATAACCTCAAACTGATCCCAGACCCAAAAATTACAGGCAGGTAATTAATAAAAATTAAAAGAGATCAAAATAAAAACACTTAAAACAGATAAAAGTCAGAGTCAAAACTAAGAACAATTATTTATTCATTTATACAATTTTACAGTGTTTGATATAAAATAATTTGGCACAAAGAAGATACAATTTAATCAGTGTTTTATGTGCAGACCAAATGCAAAACAATAATTTTAAGTAAGAGGTAAAATGTGTTTTTAAACAGTTCTTCTCAAAGTCAAGCTATTCAGTTGCAAAAGGACTCATGGCAGCCATTTGTTTCAGCAGAAAAGTAGATGTTCGAACTCAAGAAAAACTGTTTTCAACTTTGAATAACTTTAAACACAAGTGTAACAGAGAAATTAAGTGAAGACTGTTCTAGAGATTTCATACCAGTACTTATGTTGTTCAAAAAACTATAATGTTCATTCAGTTCGAAACATTTATTTTTCTAATATTTCTTAACAACAGCTCCCCCTGTTGACCCCTGCTACAACTACACTGCCCTGGATGATCTGTGGAGAAGAACCAACAATCAACATTCCTCTCAAATAATGTGTGACTATTGGGTCAACTGGAACGGCTGGTACCGTCTCTACATTCAGGGTCAGAGCGTTCAGATGCCAGACACATGTGTTGATATGTTGAGTTGTGGCACTCATGCTCCACTGTGGCTGATGAGAGGACATCCAACAGTTGAGGATGGAGTGGTCACTCGAGATGTCTGCGGTCACTGGATGAATAACTGTTGCTATTTCCAATCCAATCCCATTAAAGTCAAAGCCTGTCCAGGAGGGTATTATGTCTATGAGTTTGTGAGACCAAGTGCCTGCAGTTTGGCATACTGTGCTGGTAAATATATTGACATGTGCTCTCAGTTTTTGTAAGAGATTATTGTTTTCATGTAATATATATATATTTTTTTTTTTCAGATGCAAGGAACATAAACATCACCTCTACTACTGTAATGCCAGAGACTAGCACAACCACAGAAACTACAGCTGAAACTACACTGCCTGGTAATACATGTGTTGTAAAAATTGTAGGTTTTCCAGCCTACAACTTTTAGAGCAGTAAATACAAGTTGAGCAAGTTTCGAATGAAAAAGTAAATGATATTCATTCAGTCAGCAAAATAAATGTTTATTTAAGAAATTACTATTTTGTGTAATATTAATATTATCATTTTTATTTTTTATTTTTGTCTGCTTGTCATGTCAGAGACAACCACAACCATAAATTTCACTTAGGAAGAAAGCACTATTTGGTGGAATAACCCTGATTTTCATTCATAACTTTCATGATTCTTGGCATGCACTCCACCAGTCTTTCATATTGCCGCTTACGAAAAAATTCATAATCAAATTACTAAGCAACCACTGAATGGAATAACACAAAATAGGTATCATTTTAATGAATATAATTACTTTGACCTTTCATGACACTTCAAATGCATGAAACTTCAGACCTTTGCCTGTTGAATGTGAGTATCTGGCTGCATTTGTCAGCTCTGCAAAAGGAAGGTGCTTTTCCTCACTGTTACATACTACTGAAAAACATTTCCAAATATCACATTTTCCTTTGGTTGGTTTTGTAGTTTTGTGTGATCCTTTCTCCCGCTGGAGTGCAGGTCTCTGTTCCTAATCCCTCAGGTGAACATACAGCACTATTGGGAATATTCAGTTAGGCTACAGGTGTGAGTCTCAAATTTCCTGTTCATACAGCATGGCTTTAATAGGCAGAATAGGACACCAACGTTAATACTTGACAAGTCTATTCAATTCTATTTGTTTAAGACAGAGATGGGCACTCCAGGTTTTTTTTTTCTTTTTCATTTTTATAGACTTCAGACTTGACTCGACTCGAGGAGAACGACTCGTGAATAATTTAAAAGCATCTGGAGTCTTTGATCCTTAAATACTTCTATAACTGATTTTCAAAAGACAGATCGCATCCACACCCTGGCATCCATCCGGACTGTGAGCCGTAACAGCACCAATTTAACATTAAAATGTTATTTAATGTTATTTTAACAACTGGTTATTTTAACAACAGAAACACGGTGAGCAGCAAAATTATAGATTACTTTTCACTAAAACACAGCAGAAAACAACAATGCTGCAAATGTGGTTATTTTTCTGGTAACAGTTTCTGTGAAGCCCGTATTTATAATAAATTATAAGGTTATTCTTAAGGCATTAAAATGAATGCATAATGCATTATATATATATATAAAAAAAAGAAAACATATAATATGTTGTATCATCTCTGTTCTCATTCTTAAGAACAGTTTTAATGTATTAGAATATTTACTTATTTGTGGTTATAGCTTTTAAGAGTATGATTTATAGCACACAATGAAAATGCTGCATCCACTTACAGTAAGTTACAATGGATTATATTTCTCATAGTTATAATGTATTATAAGTCTCATATCTTGCCAACTTTCTTATGCTGCTTTACTTAAGGCAGACAAAGATTACTTATAAGTAATTATTAGGGGCCAAGCACCGAAGGTGCGTAGGCACCTATTGAAACCGTTGGCGTTATTATTATTCTTCTTCTTCTTCCGCCGCAAGTCTATGGCAGCCCATAGAACCGATTGCGGGAAAGTTGTATAATTTGGCACCCTGATAGAGGACAGTCCCAACATTAACTATAGCAAATTTGAAGTCTCTAACTCCAACTCTCTAGCGCCACCACTTGTCCAAAGTTTCAAAATTTTTATGCTAATAACTTTTGAACCGTAAGCCACAAAATTTTTTCCTCTGAATCCTTGGCTCAGGCCAAGTCGAATGAACCCCGAAATTCAAAAATCGCAAGGTTTAGTTTTTTCGCTATTTTCAATTGTTGAATCGTCCTAGACGGTTAGTTCGATTTTCACGAAAATTGGCTCAGTTCATCTTCTGACAATGCCGACAAAAAGTTATGGAATTCAAGTTGATTCGTCCAACCGTTCTCGACTACCACGCGAAAAAATTCTACGAAAAGCACGCAAAAATGCTTGTGAGGCTATAACTCCGCAACAGTTTGGCATATTGAGACCAAACTTGGTGTGTGTTATAACAAGCACGACCTGAGACTACCTGCAGTGTTTCGACGCAGCGCCACCTAGTGGTCAGGAGATATGAAAAATGCATATTTTTGCTTATAACTTCTGAATGTTTTGACCAAAAATCACAAAACTGGTCTCTTTAGATTCGGTGGGTCATGCCAAGTCGAATGATATCCAATTTTCATGTGTCAGCCATTTTAGGTGTCGGCCATTTTGAATTATGTTTTAAAATGCTGTATTTTTTTAACGCATTATCGTATCATTATGAAAATAATTACAAAAATGTTTGACTCCATGCCCTGAAGCTACTCAAAAAGTTTGGTCGCAGCGCCACCTTGTGGTCAAAAGTTATAATGAAATATCTAATATATGCTAATAACTTTTGAAAATATTAGACTATTGAAATGAAAGTCATCTTGCTATATTCTTTTGGTCATGCCGAGAACATCGATACCAATTATGCCAAAATTGGCCATACTTCCTGTTCGCCATTTTGATTAAAGTTGAAAACCTACTTTTTCGAACTCCTCCTAGACCGTTAGTCCGATTTTCACCAAATTTGGTTCGGATCATCTTCAGACCAAGCTGATAAAAAGTTATGGAATTCGTGTTGATATACGAAACGGTTTTCGTTTAGCGCATCAAAGAATTTGTTCGTAAGATGCCAAAATACATCTGAGGCTGTATCTCGGCAAAACTTTGACATATTTGCACCAAACTTTGTATGTGCCATTGTCACCTCACACTGACCACGCCACATTAATTTGGTAACAGCGCCTCCTATTGGACAAGAATAATAAACCATTCATAAACCATTAATAATTACATTTATAAAAATGCTTATAACTTTTTATTGCATTAGCCTATTGCAATAAAACTGGTCTCAAAATATTCCTTGGCTTATGCCGACAACATAGATACCAAATATGCCAGAATATGCTGAACTTCCTGTCCGCCATTTTGATTTATGTTGAAAACTTACTTTTATTCGAACTCCTCATCAACCGTTGGTCCGATTTTCACCAAAATTGAATCACATGATCTTCAGACTGTGCTGACAAAATGTTATGGATTTTGTATCGATAGACAAAACCGTTTTCGCATACCACAGCGACAAATATCAGGCATGATGCCAAAATGACATTTCAGCCTGTATCGCTGCAATGCTTTGGCATACTGACACCAAACTTTGTGTGTGCCATTGTCACCTCACTCAGAACACACCAAAATGATTTGATTACAGCGCCACCTGTTGGTAAAAAGTGATAAGCCATTTAATCATATTACTAGTTCTTGTATTTATGACTTTTCCGCCATTTCAATTACAATCATCCTAAAATTGCTGTAATTGCTCATTGTTGCATTTGGTGTGATGCTCCATGCCATGCTTAGCTCCTCAATTTGCCACTGGAGTGCTTGGCCCCGCAATTGCTGCTTGCAGCTATATTTATTATTATTATCATTATTATTATATTTTTTCTCAAAAAGCCATAAGATTAGATATCAGATCAGATGAATGTTTAATATAAAACATTTGCTTTAATTTTATTGTAATATCGGTTTGATTATTTTGATGGTACTCTTTAGACAGCTGTTGATAAGTAACTGCAATATGTTACTCATATGTGCTAACACTTTATTTTGATGGTCCGTTTACAGACATATTGATTATAAGCAACTTTGCAAGTACGTCAACATTCTCGTACCCCCTAACCTTAACCTAAGCCTACTAATACTCTAAATGAGAGTTAGTTGACGTACAGTAGTTGCATAGTTGCTTATAGTCAATAGACTAAGGGGACCATCAAAATAAAATGTAACCATATAAAACAGTGCAATATTAAGTTCACATCAATTAAACAATATTAGCCTCACGGGAAACACTTAAATAACACTCAACATTCTGTAAGATACTGTGTAGATCTTAAATAAACATTGTCAAGATATGATACAGTCCATTATACTGTAAATGAAGTCGATATAATATGATGTTTATTGTGTGTCATAAATAATCATACTCTTAAAAGTTATAACCACAAATACTGTATGTAAGTATTATGATGTATTATAATTGTTGTTATAATTATTCATGAGTTCAAATACCATTATAATGTTTTTTTTTTTATAATGCATTATGCATTCATTATAATGCCTTAAGAATACCCTTATAATATATTATAAATATGGGCTTACCAAACTATCTATTTATCTATCTATAACTATCCATGACTATAACTATCCATGACTGTTCAAACCAGATGTAACAAGACATTTCTGATCTACATATTACGGCGTGACTGTCAACCCCAGGGAGTTAATCTGTAGGCTAAAAACATTTCAAAAGAATCATGTGATTATAATTGGGAAAATTGTTAATTGGCTAGGATAGAACTTAAACTTTCTTTCTCTGCTTAAGATGAGAAAGTTTTGATTATTTTAGCTATGATGTTTTTAGTAGATACTGCTTTTAAGTAAAATATTAAAACAGTCTAGATTTCAAGAGGAAAACCCTGAACAGAAACAGTACTTTTTCTGTAACATGGGCTTGCATGTATCTGTTTTGTTTTGTTTTGTTTTGTTTTGTTTTGTTTTGTTTTGTTTTGTTTTGTTTTGTTTTGTTTTGTTTTGTGTTTTTTCCGGACCTCTGCTTGGAAGAAAATAAAGAGTCCTCACCTCTTGGAACTTTAATTGAATACCCCTGACTTATATCATAAAGAAATACTAAATTTTTATGGTTTTGTTATATCTGTGTCATATATTTCCTTATGTGTCATGGTAGATCGGACTCTTATTATAGAATTTGTTTACAGAAGAACTGTTCTGAACATGGTAATGGATTAAAACATAGCCTATAAATAACAGACTGGATGTACTTACATCTTATCACCTCTTTGTTTTACAAAGCAGATCATAGATTTTGTCTATAGCCTATAAAACAGCTTCGTAAATAGGAAGATTTCAATACATGAGGATTCTAAATGTGATTTTTTTTAGCGAGCCATTAAATGACTTGAGACTCGACTCAGACTCGTAATCAAAGACTCGAGACTTGAATCAGACTCCAGCGATAAAGACTTCAGACTTGACTCGGACTCCAAGTTAAAGACTTGTGAACATCTCTGGTATAACATAAGGGATAATCCATAGGTGTACACAGCTTTAATGCATGACATGAAGCACATTAAAATCATGTAACCTAATACATGACTGTGGATTATCTCACTTTATACAATCCTGGGCATGAATATTGGCACCCTTAGTATTTATGAGCAAAGAAGGCAAATAAATATGCATTATCTTTTCTTTTTTAACTTTCATCCAAAAAAACAAAAACAAAAAAAAACTAAACTTTCAGAAGTTTTTATTTCATAAGGAGATGTCCTTAATTTTCAGTTGTTTTATTTTACTGCTGTAACATCCACATGAGTTGGCCACCAGAGGGCATCATTATTTTGCTACTAATCACAGCCAGATTCAAACACAAGCCCCATTAATCTGTGAGAAATAATGTCAGATTTTTTTTTTTCTCCCTTGGCAGCACCAGAAATATTTTATCCATTCGGCTCGGCAGCTGGAGACACAATAAATGCTGCTGTTGATGATGGAAGCTCCTCAGTTATTCAGCTGTTGAGTCCATTTCTGTTCTTTGGCCGCACTTACCAGCAGATTTATGTAAGAATTTGATTCCATCCTCATTCTAAGTCTAAATGTGAGTGGTTAATGCTTATAAACTCATCTATGATCAGTGACAATATTTCTCATGTTTCAGGTGAATAATAATGGACACCTCACATTCAACCAGCCTTCATCATCATATGTTCCCTACTCATTCCCCGCTAGAGGAAGCCAAGATATAATAGCAGGTCTCTGGACTAATCTTGACAACAGTGTGAGAGGTGTTGTTTCATATCATCAGTACACCAGTGGAAATGTTCTCACACGCGCCACTCGGGATATAAACACACATTTCCCAAATCTGACCTTCACTGCTTCTTGGGTCTTTGTTGCAACATGGGATAAAGTCTCTTACTTCAATTTAACCAACACAGTAAGACTGATGTTCTTCTGAAATGTGACTGTTTTCACTTTGTTCATGATTCATTTTCTGAATACAGTAGACCTTAAAGACAGTAACTGAGAAAACAATAATAAACTGCTAAGCTTAAAGTAATTTTATCTTTCAATTTTTGCAGGAAACATCGTTTCAAGTGGTTTTAATTTCAGGTGGTAATTTTTCATTTCTTCTGATGAATTATGGTGATATTGCTGTAACAGGACATCCAGTGCAGGTGAAAGAAACTTGTTTTCTGTATTGAGAACAAAATGTTGCTATTCACTACTGTATAAAAGTTCATGTTCTCTAATATATATAATGTTTATATGAATAATGTTTTTGCACACTTTCAGGTTGGTTATGACACAGTAAACTCCACACACTACTTTGTGATTCCCGAATCAATCAATGGCAGCTTCATCTCAAACCTCAGGAACTCCAGTAATGTCAATGTTCTCGGTCGATGGGTCTTCAGGGTGGACGGTGAACCAAGAAACAGCATCTTGAACAGTAAAAATCTTATCTATAGATAATGTTTTGATAAATTTCATACAATCCCATATAATGTTTGTATGGTTAGTGTCAACAAATAAAAATGAGTATTTTAGATGTCCCTGTGTTTTTCCCTTTAGACAATGTTGTTGGATTTCGAGTGAGACTTTCCTCATTTTTAGACCTGACACAGAATGGCAGCACTGAACTGGTTTTGCAGCAAGTACGTCATGCTTACTACGAATATTTATACAGAATACAGTTCAAATAGACCACATGGGGAAATTTGTTCTGTTTGTCCATCTGTGTTTCAGATCAAGCAGGAGCTGGTCAAGTACGGTCTGCCAAACAACATCGAACTGAAGTTAAGAAAACTGCAAAAGATAAAGCCATAATTTCCTTCTCCTTCAGGAAGAGAAGTAAAACCAGTTTGTTTAGCATCTGACAACAAATATCCCTGATGACTGATGATGTAAAAGTTTCAGTTTTTCATTAAGGTTGTTTACAAAGGATTCAAACCAGCATAAAATTATCATAGAAGAGGTCCATTAGATCCTCCTTTTTTTCTTTGCATATCAATCATGTTGTGTGTATCAAATGTCAGTTGCAGAAGTCTAAACTTTACTGTGAGTAAAACTGTTTGTCTCATTCACCTTCATTAGAACCATAACTTATAAGTATACAGTACTTAAACTGAATAATGTATTCTTTCATAGGGCCCAAAATTGCTAGCCCTGTCAAGTGATATTAAAGGGTTAGTTCACCTAGAAATGAAAACTGGCCCATGATTTACTCACCCTCAAGCCATCCTAGGTGTATATGCCTTTCTTCTTTCAGACGGATTCATTTGGAGTTATATAAAAAAAATTGTCCTGGCTCTTCCAAACTTTATAATTCAATGAATTAGATGCAGAAAAGAATTCAATGTATTTTTTTTTCTGTATGCCTTTGTAAAGCCCTTTGAGATGTAACTTTTAAAGGCGCTATAGAAAATAAAGTTTATTATTATTATTATTATGGCAGTGGGCGGGTGTTTCTGATCAACAATTCAAAAGAAGTCCTATAAAGCGCATCCATCCATAATAAAAAAGTGCCTCACACAGCTCCGGGGGTGAATAAAGGCCTCCTGTAGCGAATCAATGCTTTTTTGTAAAAATCTCAATATTTAAAACATAATAAACCGTAATCTCGTATGCACATTCATTCCAGGCGGATGATGTAGGACATACAGGTCCTTCTCAAAAAATTAGCATATTGTGAAAAAGTTCATTATTTTCCATAATGTAATGATAAAAATTTAACTTTCATATATTAGGTTAATAGCTCGTTTAGAGAACCTTTTCATGATATGCTAATTTTTTGAGATAGGAATTTTGGGTTTTCATGAGCTGTATGCCAAAATCATCAGTATTAAAACAATAAAAGACCTGAAATATTTCAGTTGGTGTGCAATGAATCTAAAATATATGAAAGTTTAATTTTTATCATTACATTATGGAAAATAATGAACTTTTTCACAATATGCTAATTTTTTGAGAAGGACCTGTATGCGTGGCGTATGCGTAATGTCATTGGTTAAACATTATTTACACACAGAATTAATTAACAGATTATTAAATTAATTAGCATGAATCGTTCCAGTCACCTTTGGCTCACTCACTGGAGGGTTTGTTTTACTGTTGTTGTAAAGCTGCTTCGGAAAAAGTTTTTCATCAGCATTCCATC
>NC_056583.1:24702394-24749894 GCF_018340385.1 Cyprinus carpio
TCAAAGCAGGAACAGCAAGACCAACTAGAAAGAGTTGAGGGTAGACATGACAGCTATTGCATTTTAAGGGGATTACATTTTTTTTAGCATACAGCAAGTGTTCCTAATTTTAAGGATTCCTTATTTTCACTTTATGGTATCAGTGCACTCTCAGAAAGAAAGGTACAAAAGCTGTCACCGGGGTGGTACCTTTTTATTTACCCTTAAAATACATATAAGTACCTTAAGGCGGCATATCAGTACCTAAAATGTAAATTTTAGTACCTAAATGGTACACATTTGTTCCTTTTGAAAAGGTTCTGCCCCAGTGACAGCTTTTTTTTCTGAGAGTATAAGCATTTACGTTTTAATCAGAATCAGAATCAGAATGAGCTTTTACTGCCAGGTATGTTTACACATACGAGGAATTTGTTTTTGTGACAGAAGCTTCTGCAGTGCAACAGAATGACAGTGACAGAACAAAAAACACAGATAATAAATAAATAAATAAATGGAACAAGTAAATAAGGAATAAAAAAAAAATTGGAAGGATTGCCTGAGGGAAGAAACTGTTCCTGTGTCTGGACGTTCTGGTGCTCAGAGCTCTGTAGCGTCGACCAGATGGCAACAGTTCAAAGAGGAAGTGTGCTGGATGTGATGGGTCCAGAGTGATTTTGCCAGCCTTTTTGCTCTGGATGAGTGCAGTTCTTGGAGAGTGGGGAGGGTTGTACCAATGATTCGCCCAGCAGTCCGGACTACCCTCTGTAATCTTCTGAGGTCAGATTTAGAAGCTGAGCTGAACCAGACAGTTACTGAAGTGCAGAGGATGGATTCAGTGATGGCGGAGTAGAACTGTTTCAGCAGCTCTTGTGGTAGGTTGAATTTCCTCAGCTGGCGAAGGAAGTACAACCTCTGCTGGGCCTTTTTCACAATGGAGTCAATGTGAATGTTCCACTTAAGGTCCTGAGAGATGGTGGTGCCCAGGAACCTGAATGATTCCACTGCAGTCACAGTGCTGTTCATGATGGTGAGTGGGGGGAGAGCAGGGGGGTTTCACCTGAAGTCCACTATCATCTCCACTGTTTTGGATGAGGCCGATAAGTGTGGTGTCCTCTGCAAACTTCAGGAGCTTGACAGAGGGGTCTTTAGATGTGCAGTCGTTGGTGTACAGGGAGAAGAGCAGTGGGGAGAGAACCAGTGCTGGATGTGTATATTCCCAGCCTCACTAGCTGCTGCCTGTCTGTCTGTCAGGAAGCTGTTGATCCACTGACAGACAGAGCTGGACACGGAGAGCTGAGTTAGTTTGGGCAGGAGAAGGTTTGGAATGATAGTGTTAATGGCCGAGCTGGTTGGAATCTCACGGACACAGACTCGCCAGTCTGATTTTAGTCAGAGGTTGCAGAGTTAAATAATAGCCTTAAGTCGCCCATCACTTTCTTGCTTATAACAAAAAGTGTAGTTTTATAGTTACATTTACACAACTTGCTAAGTCAGTGCTAGACTAGTCTCAGCTTCAGACGTCACGGCCACAGACCATTGCCTGAACGTCTGATCCATACGGCACACAAAAGTGGAAACACTTCAGGAGCTTTGAAGTCGTCATTGGATTGGTTGAATTCTACAGGATTTCTGGGTGACGTGTGTTGTGTTCTTTAACATTCCGCCTGGAAACAAAGATACCGTGGCGTCAAACCCCCTCACGAAAGAAGAAAGCCGTCGTGTTTCAACTAAAGGCTGGATTCTCAAAAGTATGTGAAATATTTAAAGTTCGTGACACATAATCTTTAAAATATGTCCGAGAGTTTAACACACCGGTCTGTTATTGGGGCGACATTTCCATGCCCCGAAACGTGACACTGAATTCAATTCAATTCAATTCAAGTTTATTTGTATAGCGCTTTTTACGATACAAATCATTGCAAAGCAACTTTACAGAAAATTAAGTTTCTACAATATTTAGTAGTAGCTTATCAGTGGTGACTGTCAGTTTATGTGTATACGGCAGAAATGTTCAGAAAAATCAATAAAAGACGTAAACAAACAGACGATTAAACACTATTAACAGCAATTATGCAATCAAACTCAGAGCAAAATGTGGTAGTCCTGTATGTTGTCTCTGGGTTAGCATCATCTGAGGTCCTCTGAGGGGCTGGCATCATCTCTTCTCAGGTGTTCTGGATCCAGACTGGAGCTTGTGTAAATCCTAGTTACCACGGGATGTAAATCCCGTGGCAAAACAGAGAAACAAATAGACATAATTAGCGTAGCTGCTGTTCCAGCCAAGTAAAATTAATTAGTTTAACCCAAGCTAAAGAATAATAATGTGCATTTTAATCAGATATAACTGCAGTCCAAAATTATAAGATGCATTATTTGAATGCTTGGCCAAAAAGGTGTGTTTTTAATCTATATTTAAACAGAGAGAGTGTGTCTGAACCCCGAACATTATCAGGAAGGCTATTCCAGAGTTTGGGAGCCAAATGCGAAAAAGCTCTACCTAATTTAGTGGACTTTGCTATCCTAGGTACTATCAAAAGTCCAGCGTTTTTTGTGACCTTAGGGAGCATGATGGGTTGTAGCGTGGTAGAAGACTAGTTAGGTATGCAGGAGCTAAGCCATTAAGGGCCTTATAAGTAAGTAATAATATTTTGTAACTGATACGGAAATTAATAGGTAGCCAGTGCAGAGACTGTAAAATTGGGGTAATATGATCATATTTTCTTGACCTGGTAAGGACTCTAGCCGCTGCATTTTGGACTACCTGTAGCTTGTTTATTGAGGATGCAGGACAACCACCTAGCAGTGCATTACAATAGTCCAGTCTAGAGGTCATGAAATGCATGAACTAGCTTTTCTGCATCAGGAACAGGTAACATGTTTCGTAGCTTGGCAATGTTTCTAAGATGGAAGAATGCTGTTTTTGTAACATGGGAAATATGATTTACAAAAGACAAGTTACTGTCTAATATAACACCCAGATTTTTGACAGTAGAGGAAGTAACAGTACATCCGCTCTAATTGCAAATTGTAATCTACGAGATTCTGTGTAATGTTTTCTGGTCCAATAAGTAATATCTCTGTCTTATCTGAATTTAATAGGAGAAAATTATTGTTCATCCGATCTTTTACATTTATAACACACTCTAAAGCTTAAATAGTTTTGAAGTTTCACCTGGTCTTGTTGAGATATATAGTTGAGTATCATCAGCATAACAGTGGAAACTAATCCACTATTTTCTAATGATATTACCAAGGGGCAACATGTATATTAAAAATAGCAGAGGACCTAGGACAGATCCTTGTGGCACTCCATATTTTACTGGTGATAAATGAGATGACTCCCCATTTATATAAACAAAGTGGTAGCGATCGGACAGGTAGGATCTAAACCATCTTAAAGCCTGCCCTTGGATACCTGTATAGTTTTGTAATCTATCTATGAGTATGTCGTGATCTATGTTGTCGAACGCATGACTAAGATCAAGTAAAACTAGCAATGAGATGCAGCCAAGTCATTTGTAATTTTAACAAGTGCAGTTTCTGTGCTATGATGGGGCCTGAAACCCGACTGAAATTCTTCATAGAGATCATTTTTTTGCAGGTAGGAGCACAATTGAGCAGACACAACTTTTTCTAAAATTTTAGACATAAAGGGAAGATTTGAAATGGGTCTGTAATTTGCCAGTTCACTAAGATCTAGTTGTGGTTTCTTAATAAGAGGCTTAATAACCGCCAGCTTGAATGGTTTTGGGACGTGACCTAAAGATAACGACGAGTTAAAGTTAATAATATTGAGAAGCGGTTTTTCTGCTACAGGTAACAACTCTTTCAGTAATTTAGTGGGTACAGGATCTAATAAACATGCTGTTGGTTTAGATGCAGTGATAAGTTTATTTAGCTCTTCCTGTCCTATAGTTGTAAAGCACTGCAGTTTATCTTTGGGTGCGATGGATAAAAACTAAAGTATTAGATGCTGTGGAATCTACATATGTTATTGTATTTCTGATGTTATCTATTTTATCAGTGAAGAAATTCATAAAGTCATTACTATTTAACTGTGAGGGAATATTTAGATCGGGTGGCGTCTGGTTATTTGTTAATATAGCCACTGTACTAAATAAAAACCTTGGATTGTTTTGGTTGTTTTCTATGAGTTTGTGGATATGCTCAGCCCTGGCAGTTTTTTGAGTCTGTCTATAGCTGGACATACTGTTTTTCCACGCAATTCTAAAAACTTCCAAGTTCGTTTTTCTCCATTTGCGCTCAAGACTACGAGTTTCTTTCTTGAGAGCGTGGGTATTACTGTTGTACCATGGCACAGTACGTTTTTCTCTAACCTTTTTCAATTTGATGGGGGCAACAGCTTCTAATGTATTAGAGAAGATAGTGCCCATGTTGCCAGTCATTTTGTCTAGTTCATGTGTATTTTTGGGTACACAGAGCAGTTGAGATAAATCAGGCAGGATATTTGCGAATCTGTCTTTGGTGGCTGGAACAATAGTTTTGCCCGGACGATAACGCGAAGCTATATAGTTATTGTCATCAATACGCAAAATGCACGATACAAGGAAATGGTCAGTAACACTCATCACTTTGAGGTATGATATCTATGTCAGTAAGATCGATTCCATCCGATATAATTAAATCTAGCATATGATTAAAACGATGAGTGGGCCCGGTGACATTTTGCTTTACTCCAAAACAGTTTAATAAGTTAGTAAATGCAAGTCCTAATGCATCATTTGTATTATCAATATGAATGTTTAAATCTCCGAAAATTAGCACTTTATCAACGGTAACCAAAAGGTCTGAGAGGAAATCTCCAAATTCTTTTAGGAATTCTGTATATGGCCCTGGTGGTCTATACACAGTAGCCAGAGAAAGAGATACAATAGATTGGATTCCATGGGAGACTAGTAATAGTAAGAAATCTTAAACTGTCAGATGATGTGGCACATTCCTTGTTCATTCATGGCTTTCACTTCGAACTGCACACAGATTTGCGGCATCACCAGACTCCACTTAATCTATAATTCATAATAATATAAAAAAAATATAAATCAAATATAACCATTTAAAAATCAGATAAAAGCATACCTTAATAGCATACATAACACAAAACAGATTCACATCAGTGTGAGAGTGTTCTGAGTGCAGAGTGCTGAGTGTTTTCTGGTAACAGAATGGATTAACAACATATAGATGTGGTATACCACCTCAGCAGTGCCACAAATTGATCACCTCCATGCAGCGCCGAATTGAGTCAGTAATTAAAGCAAAAGGAGCCCCTATCAAGTATTGAGTACATGTACAGTAAATTAACATACTTTCCAGAAGGCCAACAATTCACTAAAAAAGTTTTTTTTTTTTTTTTTTTTATTGGTCTTATTAAGTATTCTAAATTGTTGAGATAGTGAATTGGTGGGTTTTTGTTAAATGTGAGCCAAAATCATCACAATTAAAAGAACCAAAGACTTAAACTACTTCAGTCTGTGTGCACTGAATTTATTTAATACACGAGTTTCACAATTTGAGTTAAATTACTGAAATAAATGAACTTTTCCACGACATTCTAATTTATTGAGATGCACCTGTAGATACAAATTTTTATTCGTGACTAAGTAACTATTCTGTTGTTAGTAGTAACACGTTTACATTTTTTGCCTTTGCCTTCTATGTGGATCTGTCATCCAGATACAGTATCAATTATTCTGTTTTGACTGTATTTGTTAGAGTTGTGACTAGTACCTTTTTAAAATACATACTACTTATTTGAAGGTGTCCTTGTTACACGTTACATGTACTTACTATTATAATAACAATTAATTATGCATAATTGCATGCAAGTAACCCTAAGCCAAACCTGTAGTTAATCAATATTACTCAGTACTTAATTGTATAATTACACTGTAACAAGGACACCTTCATATAAAGTGTAACCGTACTTTATTATATACTAGAACATATTCATTAGTATAAATATATATATTTATATGTGTCTGTGTATGTAAGAGATTGTTGCTTTATTATGTAATATTTATAATTCAGATGCAAGCAACATAAGCACTACCACTACTTCTGCCATGCCAGAGACAACCACAACTGAAACCACAACCACAGAAAACTACTCTAAACATTATGACCAATGTACTGTGTTACAATCACGCCGGATTTATGTTTTGCATGAGCAAATCAGGCCCATGTGTTTATGAACTAATTTATAATAACAAAATAGCCTATATAGGCAATAATAAAATAAAGTTATATTAGAGTGATTCAACCATAGGCACAGAGCCACAGGTAATCACAAATGTGCTAATATATGGCCATAATATTTAATAACTGTTAGGTACTTGTAGTGAAATAATAATGTACAAATTTTAAGTACAAACTTTTTTTTAGCTTTATTCTTTACTTCTTTTCCAGCCTATGCTGTCCTTTAAAAATGTAAGAGTAAAAGAAGTGTAAAATA
Organism: Cyprinus carpio; assembly: GCF_018340385.1. Taxonomy (NCBI): domain Eukaryota; kingdom Metazoa; phylum Chordata; class Actinopteri; order Cypriniformes; family Cyprinidae; genus Cyprinus; species Cyprinus carpio. Next base: position 24,708,846 of record NC_056583.1, read on the forward strand.
AGAATAATTCAGTGAAAGATACATGTCTCTTGATATAGTTGATCATGTTTTAGCAGTCCTACACAACACTATTCAAATCAGACCCACTTTTCAATTGTATTATTTTTTATTGTATTAAGACAAAATTTTATTGATAAACCAAGCATAATGTGTTTATTTTGTGACATTTATGAAATGCACAAAATCCCAAAAGCGTTTTGTATTCAGTCCATTTCATGATGCATACAGATTCAGAAAGTATGTTTTTGTTTGACAGAAAATGTGTTTTTAGACAACAGGACAAAAATATCTTCACCTCAAAGTTAAATGTTAAAGCTGCATATTTGACTGATTTAAAGGTTAAAATCACTAATCGTTAAAATATAATCTACTCAGACTGAACATAAAACATAACATCCAAATGTTCAGAAGCTCAATTTGCATCGGAACAGAACAAGAAAAACTTATTTGGCAATTTTTTATTATCTCAGTTTTATAATTCTGACTTTACATCTCACATCTGTGACTTTCTGTAGTAACTGATCATTTATACACTGCATATTAATGTTTCAATTTAGATTAGCATAAATATGAGCATAGTGTAAATATCATGTATCTGCACAATAAGTGCAGTTTATCAAATTATAAATTTTAATTTTAGAAGACTGTATAATGGGTCTCAGTATTTTAACAGAACTTTCCCAATCTCCATGACAGTTGCTTACAGCAACATCAGCAGTGATCCCTGCTACAACTATGAGTCTCTGGATCGTCCCTGGAGAGCCAAACGAATGAAAGTGGAGTGCACATAGCCTAGTAAATGCAAGTCCTAATGCATCATTTGTATTATCCCCCCAATATGATGTTTAAATCTCCGAAAATTAGCACGTATCCAGCGGGTAACCAAAGTCTGAGAGGAAATCTCCAAATTCTTTTAGGAATTCTGTATATGGCCCTGGTGGCTATACACAGTAGCCAGAGAAACGAGCTTACAAATAGATTGGATTCCATGGGGAGACTCATGGAATAGTACAGAAATCTTAAAAACTGTACAGATGATGGTGGCACCCATCCTTGTTCATTCAGCGGCTTTCACTTCGCAAACTGCTGCAACATGAATTTGACGGGCATCACCAGACTCCACTTAATCTATTAGTCATAATGATTTCAGAATAGTATAAATCAAATATAACGTTTTGATTGTCAGGTAAAAATGTGAGTGATGCATACCTGACAGCAGAGAGATTCACATCAGTGTGAGAGTGTTCTGAGTGCAGAGTGCTGAGAGGCGTTTTCTCGGTACACACGAACTGGATTAACAACACTATAGATGTGTGTTTAACACATCAGCAGTGCCACAAATTGTATCAACATCCATGCAGCGACGCACGAATGAGTCAGTAATTAAAGAGCAAAAGGTAGCCCCTATAACGCCATTGGAGTACATGTACAAGTAAATTTAACATACTTTCCAGAAGGCCAAACAATTCACTAAAAAGTTTTTTTTTTTTTTTTTTTGTTTGGTCTTATAAAGTCTTCTAAACTTGGAGAGATAGTGCAATGGTGGGTTGTTGTTAAATGGCTGCCAGCCCCAAAAATGCCATCACAATCTAAAAGAACCACACGACGCTAACTACTTCCGCTCTGTGTTGCAGTTGCCTTTATTACAATACACGACGTTTCCCAATTTGAGTTCCATTACTGATAATAAAAGACGGTTCCACGACATCTCTCATTTATTGAGATGCACCAATAGATAACAAAAAAAATTTTTTTATCGTGACTAAGTAACTATTCTGTTGTTAGTAGTAACACGTTGTACCCCCATTTTTGCCTTTGCTTCTATGTGGATCGGTCATCCAGATACAGTATCAATTATTCTGTTTTGACTGTATTTGTTAGAGTCCGTGACTAGTACCTTTTTAAAACATACATATCTACCTTATTTGAAGGTGTCCTTGTTACACGTTACATGTACTTACTATTATAATAACAATTAATTATGCATAATTGCATGCAAGTAACCCTAAGCCAAACCTGTAGTTAATCAATATTACTCAGTACTTAATTGTATAATTACACTGTAACAAGGACACCTTCATATAAAGTGTAACCGTACTTTATTATATACTAGAACACATATTTCTGCCATTATAAATATATATATTTATATGTGTCTGTGTATGTAAGAGATTGTTGCTTTATTATGTAATATTTATAATTCAGATGCAAGCAACATAAGCACTACCACTACTTCTGCCATGCCAGAGACAACCACAACTGAAACCACAACCACAGAAACTACTCTAAACATTATGACCAATGTACTGTGTTACAATCAGCCGGATTATTGTTTTGCATGAGCAAATCAGGCCCATGTGTTTATGAACTAATTTATAATAACAAAATAGCCTATATAGGCAATAATAAAATAAAGTTATATTAGAGTGATTCAACCATAGGCACAGAGCCACAGGTAATCACAAATGTGCTAATATATGGCCATAATATTTAATAACTGTTAGGTACTTGTAGTGAAATAATAATGTACAAATTTTAAGTACAAACTTTTTTTTAGCTTTATTCTTTACTTCTTTTCCAGCCTATGCTGTCCTTTAAAAATGTAAGAGTAAAAGAAGTGTAATAAGAATAATTCAGTGAAAGATACATGTCTCTTGATATAGTTGATCATGTTTTAGCAGTCCTACACAACACTATTCAAATCAGACCCCACTTTCAATTGTATTATTTTTTATTGTATTAAGACAAAATTTTATTTGATAAACCAAGCATAATGTGTTTATTTGTGACATTTATGAAATGCACAAATCCCAAAGAGTTTTGTATTCAGTCCATTTCATGATGCATACAGATTCAGAAAGTATGTTTTGTTTTGACAGAAAATGTGTTTTTAGACAACAGGACAAAAATATCTTCACCTCAAAGTTAAATGTTAAAGCTGCATATTTGACTGATTAAAGGTTAAAATCACTAATCGTTAAAATATAATCTACTCAGACTGAACATAAAACATAACATCCAAATGTTCAGAAGCTCAATTTGCATCGGAACAGAACAAGAAAAACTTATTTGGCAATTTTTATATCTCAGTTTTATAATTCTGACTTTACATCTCACATCTGTGACTTTCTGTAGTAACTGATCATTTATACACTGCATATTAATGTTTCAATTTAGATTAGCATAAATATGAGCATAGTGTAAATATCATGTATCTGCACAATAAGTGCAGTTTATCAAATTACCAAATTTTAATTTTAGAAGACTGTATAATGGGTCTCAGTATTTTCACACAGAACTTTCCCAATCTCCATGACAGTTGCTTACAGCAACATCAGCAGTGATCCCTGCTACAACTATGAGTCTCTGGATCGTCCCTGGAGAGCTAACAATGAAAGTGGAGTGCACATTTGTGAAGAACGTTTCTCCTGGAATGGCGACTAAGCTGGTACCGGCTTTTCTACTATGGAATGAACATCCAGATGCCAGAGACCTGTGTTAGTTCATACAGCTGTAACACACACAATCAGTCTGTGGCTCAACGGTTCTCAACCCCTCAGATAGAGGATGGAGTGGTGACCAGAGATCGGTCTGTGGTAATTATTATTCGGGTGACTGCTGTAATTACAACACAAAACCCATCAGAGTGAAAGCGTGTCCAGGAAATTACTATGTCTATGAACTTGTGAAACCACAAATCGGATGTTCAGGATATTGCACAGGTAGTGTGGTTTGTCTCTTCACTAATTTTTAAACAAAGTCTTTCAAAAGTTTTAAAATCACTTTAATCATTTCTCAGATGTCAGCACCATTTCACAGCCAAATTCCACCGTAAGTCCAAATATAATTACTGGAGCCAGCAATACCTCGAGTAAGTTACATTTGAATTAAGTCATTTAACCTCTCTCTCTCTCTCTATGTGTGTGTGTGTGTGTGTGTGTGTGTGTGTGTCTGTGTGTGTGTCAGAGGTGGAAAGTAACTAATTACATATACTTTCGTTACAGTACTTGTACATTAATTTTTCACCAAAAGTACAAAAAAGACTAACATGCTGATGGAGAAACTGGGCCACCTGGCATTTGACTCCGGTGCAAAACCAATAAAAACTAATTTGTTCAAACTCGGGGCATTCAAACTGCCAGACAATCACTGACGTTGGCATTTTGAATCAGCATCATTAACATTTCAATATTTTTGTGAATGTAAATGAGCTATAGTCTGATTTTAAATTATAATTTTAACAGCTCCTGATTTGGGTCATTTCATTGAGATAACCAGAACGCTCAGCAGTTTAAGTAAATAGAAAACTCGGTTGATAGAAGGACACAGTTATAGTGGCTACGTGAAGCAGACTTCCGTAGTCTGTTAAACTGGTCTCATCGCTTCCGGTTCCAGCGTTTTGCATGTGCTTCGTTAAATATGAAGCTGTTTTACTCAAGATGCCTTGATTACCTTCAAAGTAGATAATCATAACCGATGTCCATCACATATACAGACTGATATCTAATTTTTATTTTTATTTTTTTTACTAACGTGTAGATCAGGGTTGCCAACTCTCATGCATTTGGCATGAGACACACGCTTCCGACTATAGCACAAATAGGCGTCGGGAGAACACGTCATTATTTTCTTCGTCTTCACTGACTGTTTTGTTTGAAGCGTGCATTTTGAACATGGTAAGAGCGATCTTTATTCTATCATGGCGAGCACTAGCAAAACATTAAGAGGATGTGTGCATCCGTGTCGTCGTTATTTGACACCTGATGACGCACACGATCTCTGCATTTTTTGTTTGGGCGAAGAGCACACACGCGATGTCCTTGAGGCGGCAATTTGCGTGCATTCTGAGCATTTTCCGAATGAAAAAGCTCCGTTCTCGTTTGTCTTTTCGAGGAAAGAGGGGCAGCCATATGCTTCCCACGGTTCAGGACCCGCCGCTGCTGAGGCATGGAGGAGAATGAGCTTGTGGGGATCACAAGTGGATCTGGCCGATTAGTTTAGATAAGGGCTTTCCCTTTCGCACTCGTCGGCTGTGGACAATGTTATGTCTTTAACACTGTCTGATCCGGAAGCTAGTGCTCTGCTGGGTTCAGCCCAGGAAGAGCAGGAGATATCTGTGGATGGTGAAGAAGAAATGGCTGAGCCTTCTTAATCCTCCTGCTGTGCATATAACGAGCTGTTGGAGGTTAAGGATCACAAGGCTGGACTTGCCGTGGAAGTGGGCTAAAAAGGTTGATGAGCATTATCTTTCTGACCATAGCCCTCCAGCTCAGGTGAGCCTTCCATTTCTTCCTGATATCCATACAGAGATAGAGAAGGGATGGAAGAGGCCATTTTCCTCACGCATCCATCAATTCCAGCATACCAGTTATGTCAATATCGAGGCGATGCGCGAAAACGGCTATGAGAGGATGTAGAGGAGACGCTGGCTAGCTATCTCTCTATGGGTGAGACGTCCTCTTAATACTCCCTCCTTGCCATCTAAGACCCTTCAGGATACATCTCGCTTAAATACACAGCAGCAGGTCAGGCTGTGGCTTCATTGCACACAATAGCGGTGCTCCAGGCATATTAGGCTGATCTGCTGAAAGACCTGGATAAAAGCGAGGGCCTTTCTCCTGATGAGGTAGCTAAGTTGCATTGCACCACAGATCTCGCTCTCCGTGCTACTAAACAGGCCGCCTCCGCCTTGGGCAGGTCTGTGGTGGCCATGGTAGTAATGAAGATATCGGGAAGAAAGAAAGGGGCTTTCTTCTCGATGCTCTGGTTTCGCCTTCCGAACTTTTTTGGTACCTCCGTTGAGGTTCAGGGAGTCGAAAGCGCACTCAGTGGCCTTCAAATCCTTCATTCCAAGAAGGTCCAAGTCTGAGCCTGAACAACATAGGGGTCCTGGTCTGCCTCGGTTTGAGGATCAGAGAAGGGCACAGAAGGCTAGTGTCACGGCTCGCGCTCCTCCCCCACCTGTGGGTAGGGGTAGGTGGAATCGCAAGTCAAAGAAAGGTAGGCAAGATCTAAGGGATGTGATCCAAAAAAGGCATCAGCGCTTTCGTCCTGATCAGAGTAATATTTGAGTAGCAACTCGCTCCCTTTGTGGGTTTTACATCTGCCCTTATCTTCCCCTTCCTAATTCCCCTATAACCACCAGCTCTCCACCTGACCGAGGTTAGGTGTGAACTTCCTGCATTACAGTCTCCTATGCTGGATCTATGATGATTTGGATGGTTCTACGTTGAGAACTGGGGGTCTTGCTCCCTCAGCTAAGTAAATTACTGCTAGCTGTTCCAGCCTTGGAACATGCGGTAGGTCAAGCTCCACTATCATTTGAGAGCTGAGGGCTTGCCCCTCCCCTCAGCTAGATATTTACTGCTAGCCACTCCGGCATTATACCATAGATTGAGTTGATGACTCTCAAACATATTGGTTTTGGAATGCACCATTCATCTATGATCTGCTCTTTCAGAGTGCCATGAGAGCCCCTTAAAATTGTATCCTAAAATCCTTGTTATGGTAAGTGTGCACGTGAAGCCTTTGAGCACTTTCTAAAATCCACCCTGTGGTAAGTTCGCACGGTAGTACTCTGCGTTCTTTTCTAAAATCCTATATGGTAAGGTCTTTGCGCGGTTGCTTCTTGCCCTTTCTTGAGGTGGTAAAAGCCCTGTTCATCTTGGGCACCACTCCACCTATGTATCCTCAGGATACCTATTTAAACAGGGTGTTGCTACTAGGGATCTGTTGAGACAGTTCCTTCAGCAAGCTTATGCGAGAACAGGCAGTAGCCCCTCTTTGACAGGCCAAGACTTATTATGATGCTAGGCTCTTGGTAGTATCCCTTTAAAGGAATCTATTCTTAATTGAGCCTTTGACCATAAGGGATAATGTCACGGAAAACCATCTAACATCCCAGGGGCAACTCCCATGGAAATGGTAGAGTTGGTACTTACTGCTCGCCATGGTTCTGGCCTGCACTCCCCTCAGCATGGTGGCATGGGCATACCATTCCACATAGCGACCCCTAGAGGACGCAGTTCAAAGTTCCCTTGAAAGGGAATGTCTCAGGTTACTTATGTAACCATGGTTCCCTGAGTAGGGAACGAGACACTGCGTCCTCTAGCTTCCTGGCATGCTTCGGACACAAGCTTCACATGAAGAAGTTAATGACGTGTTCTCCCGGCGCCTATTTATACTATAGTCGCACCGATAGTGACGTCATGGGCTGTCGCCAGCCAACGTATTGTTGGTGTTTTTTCAATGTATGCTTCAGACACGGGTCACAATGAGGCGTTCCCCATAGCGACCCCTAAAGGACGCAGTGTCTCGTTCCCTACTCAGGGAACCATGATTATATAAATAACCTGAAACGTTTTCTTGTATTTAACCCTCAGGTATTGCTTACTTATAATGCAACCATACAGCTTAACTCTTTTTCAGTTAAATAAATGTTCTATAAGTTAATTCAATAATATTTATTTGATATTTTAAGGAGATCTTTTGGTACTAAATACTATTTGTGCAGTAATTATGGTCCATTAATGACTTTTTTTTTTTAATAGTATTTCTACTAATTATATTACAGTTAGTGTAGTATTTAAGGTTAAAATAGACAAGGAGTTTTAAATTCCAATGTAAAGAGGCAAATTAGAGTAAATCTCACTCCACGCTGAACTTAAAAGTTGACAAACCTGATGTAGATATAAAAACGTCAACAATAAAACAGCTAGCTAGTTTAACTGATTACCTTAAACATCCGTAGATATCGCCATTATTTGATACAGCTGTTAACACATTATCTGACAAGCAGAAGTGATGAGACCTGTTTTCCAGGTTTGGTCAGGTGGCGTTCGACATATACCCTATTGCATGGACAGAGCAAGAACAGGTACAGTAGATAAGGAAAAGTGTGTAAAGTGCATGCACTCAGTTCAGTTGAATGGTAAAGTTTGCCCTCTTTAACAGTGCAAAGTATGAACCTGAAATAACCTGAACAGCATTGAAATAAGAGCACATGCATTTTTCTGTGCATCTGATTATCAGATAAACTACGATTTATCTGACAATCAGATGCACATAAATGTAATTTGTTACTATAGCAACAGAAATTTATATTTTATCCAGGCGCATTTGCAGTAGAAAGAAAAAAACACCTTTTTATTTAACATGTTATGTGCCTAGGCTTGGGAATCAAAAATCGATTCCAGTTCTGGAATCAGATACTTAAGAATCTGATACTTGTTATAAAATTTTCATTTAGATTCCTTTGTGTCTATTTTAATATGACTTCAAACCATTCAAGTCAAGAAGACTCTCATGTTGTTTTCTCTGCTGCACACACATCCAAGATGTGCGCACAGAAAGCCGCTTCTCATACTGCGTGATACTGAACTGAGACCTCTTCTATTGCCCTGTCCAAATAACCACACTTACGGTCTTGGCCACTTGAGAGCGCGTGCACGCGACAGGAAGTAAGTGAGCAAGACTGTCCCAGGTCTTAAAAACAGTGCATTGCCTTTAAAGTGCACTAAATCCACTAAATCCATTCCTTCTGCCATCTCTATAATAACATTATTCAAACAAAAGACAAAAAAACACTCGCTGTTCTTGACTGAATAACTTTTGTAACTATTTTTGAAATTTATATTTCATGAAAATCTTAAACCACTGTTTAATTCATTTGTTCTTATTTGTGCGATTGCTAATTTGTTTATTTGATCTTTTTAATTATTGAGTGTTTGCTTGTCTTTAATAATGCTTGAAATTTAGATTAGTTAGGCTAGTTGTTTTTAAACCAGGCAACTGCATCATTGCAACTGTGTGTTTATTGTCTTAATATTTCATCAGTCAAAACATCTGCATGTTATTCAGCTGTGGTGATATCCGATGCATTTGTCCATATAAGGGATTTCCAGGAAAGTCATAAGTTTAATAAGTCTCACTTGTGAAACAGACATTACATGAGAGTGTTTAATGCTCCATAATGCTCACATCGCCTCATTTTGGGTAAAAATAGAAAAAAAAAATAAAACGAAAGTACTTTGTAACGCAGTAACTTGAGTAGTTTTTCAGCAAAATACTTATTTACTCTTACTTGAGTTATATTATTTTTCAGTACTTTTACATGTACTCAAGTAAATTATTCCTTAAGTGTCTTTTACTTAAGTAAAGTTTTTCAGTACTCTTTCCACCACAGGATATTGGCAATGACATTTAAATCTCATGTTTGACAATTAAATCTCATGATTATTTAATAATTTGTTTCACTAGTTAAGATTCTGACTTATAACGGGTTTGTTTTGGTCTCTCACTAACACAGATTATGACCCGTGCAATAACTACAACATACTCGACAACTACCGGAGAAGCACACTAAATTACTGGTCTATGTATGGCTCTGCAAATGGACTTGATGACACTCGTGTAGAATGGGATGGCTGGTATCGACTCTTCGTTAATGGAGCAAGTGCTCAGATGCCTGAGTGGTGTTTTTATTACATGTCATGTGGAGGTTTTAGTGCTCTGTATCTTGGTGGCTCTCATCCTCGTCTTGAAGATGGAGTTGTTACTCGTGAAATTTACGGCTCTCGCTATCATCAGTGCAGTTACTACAGATCTGAACCAATCCAAGTTAAAGCTTGTCCTGGAGATTATTATGTCTACAAATTTACCAGACCAACTCTTTCAATCCCAGCTCCTGTATATTGTGCAGGTATGTTCATTTATCTTTTTATTTGACATGTTTATCACAAATTGTACTGCTTTGTATTCATATTATTATCTTGAATAGATTTAATATGCAGTTTGTAATGCGCTCTTTCTACTTTTTAATAACAGCATTGTTAACCACCCCAAGTGTTGACCCCTGCTACAACTACACCAGTCTGGATGAGCCTTGGAGAGCCACTGACCATTCTAACATTTTAAAGTGTGATTATAGTGTGGAGTGGAATGGCTGGTACAGGATGTTCTACAATGGTCAAAATACTCAGATGACAGAATCATGTGTAAATCATGGCATGTGTGGCACTCATTACCCGTTGTCACTCAGCGGCACTCATCCACAGCTGGAAGATGGAGTGGTCACCCGTCAGGTCTGTTTCTCAGTGGGTGGCTGCTGTGCTTACAGATCCCACCCTATAAGAGTCAAAGCCTGTCCTGGAAATTACTATGTTTATGAGTTTGTCAAGCCAATATTTTGCGGTGCTTACTGTGTAGGTGAGTATTTAATAATATGTATATAAATCATTTACTTTTCTGGTTATGTTTAAAAATGTTTGATACCGATATAAAAAAAAAAGAAAAAAAAAGAAAATTGTTCTTAATACCAGAAGCCTCAGCCAGTCCATCCAATTAGTTTCTACAACAACAGAGAGAATTATACCAATACAATCAATTACTCCACCAATCACAACCACTGATAAACTTTTGTCTTATTTTCTTTTAAAACCAACTCATTTATTTATTTTACTCATTTATTTTCATTACACATTATCTCTTAAAATGTTTCAGTCTTTCTGTCCCATTAGAAAAGAGTGTAGCAAATCATAGCTAAAGTAGTAAAATCAGTATGCAAGACAAATGAGAAGGAAGGGACAACATTCTTTATCTGACTGATTTTGTTGATTCTCTAAGTCTATTTATTCAATAGACCGTGTAACATATGAATCTAATTAATCATAATGAAAAACTCAACTGAAGTGCACTTTTATTACTAGCAAAAAATATACCATCACTGTTTCTCAGACCTCTGTAGACTTCTTTTAAAACCTCAGACTGATCCCAGACCCCAACAATCAGAGAAAGGAAATGCACATGTTGTTGTGGTCCTGGTATTAATTATACCAGGTATTAATTATATAGTAATAGCAGTCATTTTGACCTTGTGGGGTAATTTTTTTATGATTTTCAAAACTAATTGAACCGAACATGTCCCCTACTGGTCATCTAAAAGGCAGAATAGGACACCAAAATTAATACTTGACAAGTCTATTCAATTCTATTTGTATAACATAATGCATAATCCATAGGTGTGCATTACATAATTTTAATGCATGACATGAAGCACTTTAAAAGCATGTAACCAAACGTATAACTGTGGATTATAGCGCCTTATATAGTCCTGTACTTGAATATTGAGCAAAGAAGGAAAATAAATATGCATTACCTTTTTTTTTTACCTTTTATCCAAAAATTAACAATAATTATAAATTTTCAGAAAAACTTTTATTTCATAATGACATTTTCCCATTTTCAATTGTTTTATTTTACTGCTGTAACATCCACATGAGTTGGCCACCAGAGGGCATCATTATTTTGATATTAATCACAGCCAGATTCAAACATGATCCCCATTGATCTGTGAGAAATAATGTCAGATTTTTTTTTTTTTTCTCTTGGCGGCACCAGAAATATTTTATCCATTCGGCTCAGCAGCTGGAGACACAATAAATGCTGCTGCTGATGATGGAAGCTCCTCAGTTATTCAGCTGTTGAGTCCATTTCTGTTCTTTGGCCGCACACACCAGCAGATTTATGTAAGAATTTGACTCCATCTTGATTTTGAGTCTAAATGTGAGCGGTGACTGCTTTCTAAACTCATCTGTGATCAGTGATATTGACAATATTTCTCATGTTTCAGGTTAATAATAATGGACACCTCACATTCAACCAGCCTTCATCATCATATGTTCCCTACTCATTCCCCGCTAGAGGAAGCCAAGATATAATTGCAGGTCTCTGGACTGACCTCGACAACAGTGTGAGAGGTTTTGTTTCATATCATCAGTACACCAGTGGAAATGTCCTCACACGGGCCACTCGGGATATAAACACACATTTCCCAAATCTGACCTTCACTGCTTCTTGGGTCTTTGTTGCAACATGGGATAAAGTCTCTTACTTCAATTTAACCAACACAGTAAGACTGATGTTCTTCTGAAATGTGACTGTTTTCACTTTGTTCATGATTCATTTTCTGAATACTAGGCCATGTGAATACAGTAGACCTTAAAGACAGTAACCGAGAAAACAATAATAAACTGCTAAGCTTAAATTAATTTCATCTTTTAATTTTTGCAGGAAATATCGTTTCAAGTGGTTTTAATTTCAGGCGGTAATTTTTCATTTCTTCTGATGAATTATGGTGACATTGCTGTAACAGGACATCCACTGCAGGTGAAAGAAACTTGTTTTCTGTATTGAGAACAAAATGTTACTATTCACTACTGTATAAAAGTTCATGTTCTCTATATATAATGCTTATATGAATAATGTTTTTGCACACTTTCAGGCTGGTTATGACACAGTAAACTCCACACACTACTTTGTGATTCCCGAATCAGTCAATGGCAGCTTCATCTCAAACCTCAGGAACTCCAGTAATGTCAATGTTCTCGGTCGATGGGTCTTCAGGGTGGACGGTGAACCAAGAAACAGCATCTTGAACAGTAAAAATCTTATCTATAGATTATGTTTTGATAAATTTCATATAATCCCATATAATGTTTGTATGGTTAGTTTCAACAAATAAAAATGACTATTTTAGATGTCCCTGTGTTTTTCCCTTTAGACAATGTTGTTGGATTTCGAATTAGACTTTCCTCATTTTTAGACCTGACACACATCAAAACAGAACAAGAAAAACTCATTAAGCAATTTTTATATCTCAGACCTTATTTCTTATGATTCCGACTTTACATCTCACATTTGTGACTTTCTGTAAATGATCATTTATACACTGTATATTAATGTTACAATTTAAATGAGCATAAATATCATGTATCTGCACAATAAGTGCAGTTTATCAAATTACAAATTTTAATTTTAGAAGACTGTATAATGGGTCTCAGTATTTTAACAGAACTTTCCCAATCTCCATGACAGTTGCTTTCAGCAACATCAGCAGTGATCCCTGCTACAACTATGAGTCTCTGGATCGTCCCTGGAGAGCCAACAATGAAAGTGGAGTGCACATTTGTGAAGAACGTTTCTCCTGGAATGGCTGGTACCGGCTTTTCTACTATGGAATGAACATCCAGATGCCAGAGACCTGTGTTAGTTCATACAGCTGTAACACACACATCAGTCTGTGGCTCAACGGTTCTCACCCTAAGATAGAGGATGGAGTGGTGACCAGAGAGGTCTGTGGTAATTATTACTCGGGTGGCTGCTGTGATTACAAGACAAACCCCATCAGAGTGAAAGCGTGTCCAGGAAATTACTATGTCTATGAACTTGTGAAACCACAAATCGGATGTTCAGGATACTGCACAGGTAGTGTGGTTTGTCTCTTCACTATTTTTTAAACGAAGTCTTTCAAAAGTTTTAAAATCACTTCAATCATGTCTCAGATGTCAGCACCATTTCACGGCCGATTTCCACCGTAAGTCCAAATATAATTACTGGAGCCAGCAATACCTCGAGTAAGTTACATTTGAATTAAGTCATGTAACCTCTCTCTCTCTCTCTCTCTCTCTCTCTCTCTCTCTCTCTCTCTCTCTCTCTCTCTATGTGTGTGTGTGTGTGTGTGTGTCAGAGGTGGAAAGTAACTAATTACAGATACATTCGTTACAGTACTTTTACATAAATTTTTCACCAAAAGTACAAAAAAGACTAATGTGCTGATGGAGAAACTGGGCGACCTGGTGTCTGACTCTGGTGCAAAACCAATTAAAACTCATTTGTTCAAACTCGGGGCATTCAAACTGCGCTTGACTTGACAGACAATCACTGATGTTGGCATTTTGAATCAGCATTGTTAACAATATTTTTGTGAATGTAAATGAGCTATAGTCTGATTTAAAAATTTTATTTTAACAGCTCCTGATTTGGGTCATTTCATTGAGATAACCAGAACGCTATTTACAGTTTAAGTAAATAGAAAACTCGGTTGATAGAAGGACACAGTTATAGTGGCTATGTGGAACAGACTTCTGTAGTCTGTTAAACTGGTCTCATCGCTTCCAGTTCAAGCGTTTTGCATGTGCTTCATTAAATATGAAGCTGTTTTACTCAAGATGCCTTTTTTTTTCCTTTTTTTTTTTTCTTTATTTAATATGGACATGGCAATAACATTGGACAAACCAGATGCATTGTTTAAAGTGTTATAGCACATGTGCTAATTTTCAACACCTGTCCATAGGGGCTTTTACAACAGAAAAAAACACATTGTTAAACAAAACACGGCACAAAATACAAACCATAACAACATTAACACTAATCAATCCACAAAAACAGCACTCTGGTGAAGATGTTAATATTGTTCTGCAATTTGAATCCAGTGGGGAGAGAGTTCCATAGTGTAGGAGAAGCTAGATTGTCCAAAAGATGTTCTAAACTTCGGGAGCACACAATCTCCACTAACTGAGGCTCTGGTGGAAGGTCTAAAAGAGCCCTGACGCCTCTCCATGAGGCCAAAGAACAGTGGTGACACACAGTTGTTCAAACTTTTTAAAAAATCAATTTCAAAATACTAAAATTTACAAAACAAAAAAAAAAAAAAAACTCATTCTTATGAAATAAAAAACAATCAATCCATATATTTCATTTTTTTGTCAAATATCTTAATTGCCTGTTTATACAGAGAAATAACTGGTTTCAAAGTGGATGCTGATGTTTGTGACCATGCTGTTATACAGTATGACAAATGTGACAAAAACCATTGCATGCATAAACAATAAAGCTGCATGATGTGACAACTCTTGGATACACATGGATAACTGTGTCATCAGCATAAAGCTGGCAATTTATACCCTGACAGCAATCTGGGAGATCATTTATATACAATGAAAACAATAACGGTCCTAGAACTGACCCTTGAGGCACTCCCAAGTCATTTGGACTCAGGTTGGATTTAACAGTTCCTACTTTCACACATTGTTCTCTACCATCCAGGTAGGACTTAAACCTTGATTATCTTCAAAGTAGATAATCATAACCGATGTCCATCACATATGCGGATTGATATCTAATGATTTTTATTTTTATTCTTTTCACTAACGTGTAGATCAGGGTTGCCAGCTCTCACGCATTTGGCATGAGACACATGCTTCCAGGTGCTGTCTCACACTCTCACGCTTCCCATGTAAATCTCACACCAAATTGGCAACCCTGCTTGCAATATGAAACAGTCTCAGCTTTCAAATTTTGTAAGTTTTAATACGAAATTTAAACAATAATTACAGTTTTGGCTCAACTAATGTGGTGTAATTTGTAAAATGTTTCACCAACATCGCTGCGCGGTCACGTGGTACATGGAGCTCTCCAAATAAACCAGCGTTAACAATACATTTGAATGGGTTTAAGTAGAATAGACGACAGCTTCACTATACAGGTATTTGCAATGTTGGGGAAAGTTACTTTTAAAAGTAATGCATTACAATATTGCGTTAATCCCTAAAAAAGTAACTAATTAAGTTACTTAGTTACTTTTTATGGAAAGTAATGTGTTACTTTTGTGTTACTTTTTAAATATGAGCAGGGCTTGATTGTTTTTAAGTTCTATTTATAGCAAATGTTAAAAGCCCTTTCACACCAAAAAGTGTAATGAATAAACCTCAGCCTGAAGGAAAAGTAAATTCACGTCTGTACAGCAGAACACACAAGAAGAAGGTTCAACACTCTTCAGCAATAAAAAAAAAAAAAAAGACAATGTAGCCCAAATGTTAGTTTATCTAAAGTCATTGTTGCTTATTAGTATGGTTGAACTGGATCCTCAAAGCTCAGCTTCAAAGACATTGGTTAATAAAATGGGATTAGATACATTTGTGTTATTTAACATATTTAATTACAGGTTTGCGTCATATTCTGAGTTTGCATTTCCCTGTTTTAATTCACTTGAATAACTAATAATAACTAATGAATAACAATGTTTTTTTTGTGAGTGGGATAAATTAATGCACAATCACATTTACTCTAGAACTACGATTTCTCCTATCATGGGACAGGAGACTTGTTAGTCAATAAATGGGAAAAACAAAGTAACTGGCATTACTTTATTGAAAACTTATATTACTTATAATGCGACCATACAGCTTAACTCTTTGTCAGTTTAATAAATGGTCTATAAGTTAATTCAATAATATTTATTTGATATTTTAAGGAGACTAATATTTGTTACTAAATACTATTTGTACAATAATTATGGCCCATTAATGACTTAAAGGGTTAGTTCAGCCAAAAATGAAAATTATGTCATTAATGACTCACCCTCATGTCGTTCCAAACCCGTAAGACCGCCGTTCATCTTCGGAACACAGTTTAAGATATTTTAGATTTAGTCAGAGCTTTCTGTCCCTCCATTGAAAATGTACGGTATACTGTCCACGTCCAGAAAGGTAATAAAAACACCAAAGTAGTCCATGTGACATTAGAGGATCCGTTAGAATTTATTGAAGCATCAAAAATACATTTTGGTCCAAAAATAACAAAAATTACGACTTTATTCAAGATTGTCTTCTCTTCCGGGTCTGTTGTGAGCGTGACTGCTGTGACTGTTGACGTACGACGCTGCTGACGTGTTCTCTGGTGAGCCCAAAAATAAAGAAAACACGTCAGCAGCGTCACTGCACTGTGGTGAACGCGCTCACAACAGACCCGGAAGAGAAGAAAAAGGGGAATAAATAATTTGTTATTTTTGGACCAAAATGTATTTTCGATGCTTCAATAAATTCCAACGGACCCTCTGATGTCACATGGACTACTTTGATGATGTTTTTATTACCTTTCTGGACAAGGACAGTATACTGTACATTTTCAATGGAGGGACAGAAAGCTCTCAGACTAAATCTAAAATATCTTAAACTGTGTTCTGAAGATGAACGGAGGTCTCACGGGTTTGGAACGACATGAGTCATTGACATAATTTTCATTTTTGGCTGAACTAACCCTTTAAAATATTTTTTCTCTAGTTTACTAATTATATTACAGTTAGTCTAGTATTTAAGATTAAAATAGAGAAAGGGTTTTAAATTCCAATGCAAAGAGGCAAATTATAGTAATTTTGTGGTCAGAAAAAATAAAAATCATTTTCAATTGTAATGCCATGGTTAATTCACTGTAGCTACCTGCTGTTACAGTACAGAAGGGACAAAGACAGAAGATAACAGGTAAGGTGGTATTTATTGACAAAAGCAGAGTAAATATGGTAGCAAGTGTTCTTGAGGTGAGGGATGAGAGAGTAAACTGAATACTGTCCTTGAGATGATATATGATGAAGGTCCTAGAAGAATCACAGTAGAAGAGACGTTGCGGGAAGGAGACACACACGGTTGACACAGGAGGTAACTTGAGAATGAGGAAGACAGGCAAGTATCCAATGGAAGTCCTTTAGGCCGGCAGGTAGGTAATCCTAATTGCGAACAAGACTGGACAGTGACTGTGCGTGAGAGTGTCTTTTAAGTGCTGGTTGATTGGGTGCTAACGAGGGGCAGGTGTGTGTGATCAGTACTTAGGTGAGGGAGTGTGCTGTGATTGGACGGGGTTGGAGCCTGCCACCCATGTGACAGTACCCCCCCCCACCCATGGCCCGCTCCTGAGGGCCGAAGACCCCGGCGTCGTGGTGGGCTTCCTCTTCCTCGAGGGGCAGGTCTGTCGGGATGAGTAGCATGGAAGGTGTCCAGTAAGTTAGGGTCGAGTATGTCGTTGCGTGGGACCCAGGAACGTTCCTCAGGACCATAACCTTCCCAGTCTACCAGGTACTCGAGTTGTCCACCACGGGGCTGGGAATCCAGGATTTCTCGGACCTCGTAAGCCGTTCCGTCATCCAGGATGAGTGGAAGGGGGGCTTCAGCTGTGGCTACGCCAGGCTCTGTGGAGAGAGGAACAGAAGGATGGTGAGGCTTCAGAAGTGACACATGGGATGTGGGGTGAATGCGATACTCAGGTGGGAGTTGAAGCCTGTAAGTGACAGGGTTGGTCTGCTCCGTGATGGTGAACAGGCCAATGAACCTGGGACTCAGCTTCCAGCATGGGAGACACAGGCGGATGTCACTGGTTGACAGCCAGACCTTCTGTCCAAGTTGATATGTAGGAGCTTCAGAGCGGCGAAGGTTGGCTGTCATTCTGCATCTCCGAAGGGACCGTTGTAACTGGTCATGGGCTGAGTCCCAGACCCTCTTGCTCTCTCGGAACCAGTAGTCGACCGCTGGTACGTCCGAGGGCTCTCCTGACCAGAGGAATAGTGGAGGTTGGTAACTGAGTACACACTGAAACGGGGTAAGTCCGGTGGATGGTTGTCGCAGGGAATTCTGTGCCTACTCCGCCCACCCAAGGAACTGGTTCCAAGAGTCCTGGTGGCCGTGACAGAAGGTACGGAGGAAGCAACGAGCTCTTGGATCTTTCTTTCCGTCTGCCCATTCGACTGTGGATGGTACCCCGATGATAGGCTGACGGCCACACCTAGGAGAGAGTGAAAGGCCTTCCAGACCCGAGAGATGAATTGAGGTCCTCTGTCTGATACAATATCTTCGGGGATGCCAAAGTACCGGAAGATGTGATTGAACATGATTTCGGCAGTTTCCATGGCAGTCGGTAGTCCCTTGAGAGGAATCAAACGACAGGATTTAGAGAATCTATCCACTACCACGAATATACAGGTGCAGTTACCTGACATGGGAAGGTCGGTTACAAAGTCCACTCCTAGGTGTGACCATGGTCAGTTGGGAACGGGCAGAGGTAGGAGCTTGCCAGGTGGTAGATGACGGGGGCTCTTCGAGATAGCGCATTCCTTACATCCTTGCACGTACCTTCTGACCTCAGATGCCATGTTGGGCCACCAGAAGCATTCTTTTAGCAATGAGAGGGTTTCATTGACCCCCGGGTGGCCAGTGCCTAGTGAGGTGTGAGCAGCGTGGATGAGTGGAGTGCGCCGTGTCCTGGTGATGTACTGTCGGTCAGGGGGGCAACCTGGCGAAGTATTGGCTGAGGCATTGGAGGAGGGTATGGTCTCAGCGGACCAGGTAATAGGGCTGACCAACAGTCCCTCTGGAAGTATGGGTTCCGGTTCCTCAGAGATTGTTTCAGGGGCATGACAACGGGAGAGGGGGCGTCTGCCTTGACATTTTTGGATCCGGGTCGGTAGGAAATGGTAAAGTGGAAACGGGTAAAGAATAATGTGATGACCTGGAATGGGTGCCTTGCTCCCTCCAACCAATGCCTCCATTCCTCTAATGCTAGCTTAATAGCCAGGAGTTCGTGGTTGCCAGTGTCATAATTGACCTCCGCCGGGTTGAGCTTGCAGGAGAAGAAGGCACATGGATGGAGTCTGCTGGGATTCCCCTGCTGCTGAGATAGGACCGCTCCTACTCCGGTGGTGGATGCGTCCACTTCCAGGATGAAGGGTTTGTCGGGATCAGGGTGTACCAGGAGAGGAGCGGTTGTGGAGGCTTCCTTGAGGGTGGCTAATGCCTCCGTGGCAGAAGGGGTCCAGGACAGAGACTTGGGCTTGTTACGGAGCAGGCTTGTGAGTGGACTGGTGATGGAGCTATAATCCTGTATGAAGCGGCGGTAGAAGTTGGAGAATCCGAGGAATCTTTGGAGTTCTTTGATGGTTGTAGGGGTTGGCCAGTTCCTTATGGCATCCACCTTCTCATCGTCCATCCGGATGCCACTGCTATCGATGTTATAACCAAGGAACTGCACTGAGGTCTGATGGAAGGAGCACTTCGCTTTCAGGTAGAGCTGGTACTCCCTCAGGCGTTTCAGGACCTCCGCAACATTGTGACGGTGTTCGGTCAGGCTCCGGGAGTAAATCAGGATATCATCGATGTAGACCAGGGTGAACTTATGGAGAAACTCCCGGAACACCTCATGTATGAAGTCCTGGAATACGGAGGGGGCGTTGACTAGTCCATACGGCATCATGAGGTTCTCGTAGTGTCCAGTGGGTGTGATGAAGGCTGTCTTCCACTCGTACCCCTCGCGTATCCAGATGAGGTTATACACGCTGTGGAGGTCCAACTTGGTGAAGACAGCGGCACCACGGAGGTGTTCCAGGGCTGCTGGGACGAGAGGAAGGGGATATCTGAACTTGACAGTAATCTGGATGAGGTTTCGGTAGTCAATGCAGGGCCACAAGCCTCCGTCCTTTTTCTCCACGAAGCTCGAAGCAGCAGGGGAAGTGGATGGATGGATGTAGCCTTGAGCCAGAGCCTCCTCGATGTATTCCTCCATGGCCTTCTCCTCGGATGGAAAGGGGATAGATCCTTCCCCTTGGCACTGACTCACCCGGTAGCAGATCAATGGTGCAGTCCCATGGCCGATATGGGGGCAGCTTGGAGGCTCTCTTTGGGCAGAAAACATCACTGAAGGGGGCATAACAAGGCGGTATGTCCACAGAGCGTTTCTCCAGGGTTCTCTCAATGGACGTTGTACAGACCGAGAGTGGTTGATGGAGCTGAGAGGACGGAAACGGGAAAACAGTCCATGAAACAAGTTTCGCCCCACTTCAGGATTTTGCCAGTACTCCAGGATAAGATGGGGTTATGCTGCTCCAACCACGTGCGCCCTAGGACCACGTCAGCGGTGGATTCCTCCAGAACCAGCAGATGGATCATTTCCTTGTGAAGAATGCTGACTTGCAGTTGTATAGGCCCAACACTATGGCGAACCCGTCTCCTACTCAGTGGCCTTCCCGTTATGGAGTGGATCTGGTAGGAGGATTGCGTGGCCGTGGTGTGGAGCTGACGGCAGAGGGAGCCAGGGATGAAGTTGCCAGCTGACCCAGAATCGAGGAGTGCATTGACTGGAAGGGAAATATCAGCAGCAGTAAGTGTCACAATAGTGGAGAGTGGTTTCATCTGATTAGTGGTAGGAAAGATGGCACTCACCAGAGAACGAGGAGGACAGATGAGGCATGTGGAGAGGATATGCCCCGGAGATTCACAGTACAGACATAGATTCTGGGTCAGCCTTCTCTGCCGTTCAGCCCCAGTCAGGCGAGTCGAATCCATCTGCATGGGTTCGTGGGCTGGTTCTGGAGGGCTGACGGGCTCTGGTCGGCAGAGTGAGATGTTGTGCTGCGGCTGGCCCTGGTGCTCGTCGAGACACGACTGCATATGAGTAGCAAAACGGATGGAGAGTTGGATGAAGCGTTCGAGCCCGATGGTATCCTCATATGCAGCGAGATGCAACCACACACGGGGATCCAATCCTTGTCGATACGTTGTTATCAGAGCTTGTTTGTTCCACTCACTTGTGGCCACAAGCATTCGAAACTGCAGAGCATATTCATTCAAAGACATCTTGCCTTGTTTTAAATTGTAAAGTTTTTCACCGATGGATGAATCCCAGGTGGGTTTACCGAAAACTTCCCTGAAGTGGTCAACAAAGCTGGTATATGATTGAATGACAGGATTATTCTGGGTCCAAATGGAATTGGCCCATTGAAGTGCTTTACCTTTCAACTGTGAGATGACGAAGGCCACTTTAGATCGCTCAGTGGGAAATACGTGCGGTTGCATCTCCAGGACCAGCGACCATTGCAGGAGAAATCCGCTGCATACCTCCGCCGAACCAGAGAAGGGCGCTGGTTTGGCCATGGGACTGGAAGGTACGGAAGGTGAAGTGGTGGTGGTGTCATTTCCGGAAGTGCCCACCAGTGGTGAAGGTCCTGATGGGACATTGAGTGTGCGCCGCAAAGCATCCACAAGGTCCTGGAAGGGATCTGGATGGCTCATGCTAATGTCAATCCGTCTTTTTAAGGTCCGGTCTTCTGTTACAGTACAGAAGGGACGGAGACAGAAGATAACAGGTAAGGTGGTATTTATTGACAAAAGCAGAGTAAATATGGTAGCAAGTGTTCTTGAGGTGAGGGATGAGAGAGTAAACTGAATACTGTCCTTGAGATGATATATGATGAAGGTGCTAGAAGAATCCGAGTAGAAGAGACGTTGCGGGAAGGAGACACTCACTCACTCACACTTGACACAGGAGGTAACTTGAGAACGAGGAAGACAGGTAAGTATCCAATGGAAGTCCTTTAGGTCAGCAGGTAGGTAATCCTAAGTGCAAACGAGACCGGACAGTGACTGTGTTCGTGAGAGTGTCTTTTAAGTGCTGGTTGATTGGCTGCTGACGAGGGGCAGGTGTGTGTGATCAGTACTCAGGTGAGGGAGTGCGCTGTGATTGGACGGGGTTGGAGCCTGGCGTGCCTGTGACACCTGCATGGCTCTTTACTAAATTGTATCTAAAAAACTGCAGGTCAAACCTGCATACTCATTTTTAAGTTTTTCATTTGAAGAAATATTTAGACATGATTAAATACTAGATTTTTAAATGTGCAATTTAAAAATTTAATACTTACATCCTTTTTTTATGATACTTATATAAGTATACATAATGAATGCAGGCAAATACTGAATTTAACCCCAAGTTTAAAATGGTGCAAATAAAGTACAGTTTTATGTACAGTAAATACATATGAATTAATATTGAGGTATCCAGTGCTGGCTGAAGGTTTCTTGCGTGTTTGGTCTTTCCAGCACGTAAAGTTATTCAATTTAGGTTAAACTTAAATCTGACTCCATTTTATTATTTAATCTGACTCCATTTTAGTATGACCTCGAATTTAGGTTGAAAGGCAAATGAGTTGTTTGTCTGTCTCTAATTATCATTATTCTCACATTTGATTATTCTATTTATTCTTTAATATTCTTGTACTCGTTCATTCGGGTGCTCATGTCGCTGACAAGGATACAACGTAATCTACTAGAGTCAATAATTACAGAGTAAAACAGAATAAAATCAAACGTAACAATTTATTATCAGTCAGGTAAATATGTATTCTGCTCATTACATACCCAATTCAAACATATCAAATCATATCAATACAAAACATCAAATTCTCAAAGATGAATGTAAAAGTAAAATATGCATACCTGACCTTCGAAAATACATAGTATGAAGTGAGGAGACACACACCACACTACAGGCTTTCTGGCTACAGAATCGCCCTGATCCTTTTGCTGCAGTCCTTTAAATACAAAACCAAGATAAAACATCCCCCAAATGGAGGCATAAAACAAACAATTGGAATTTGCATTAACCCAGGTCCCAGACCGGGGTAGTTTACACCTCACAAGGGAACAGAAGGTAATTTACATGGAGGAAAGGGCACTCCCATTACAGTAAGCAAAATATCTCTTAACTCTTAGGATCTGTATTATCTTTTAGTCTACTTTTGTAAGATTGAGACCACTGTACCAGTTGCACTGAGACATTTCAAATGATACCAGACATGACTGTTAGTTCACTTGCATTGACATTTTCATGTAATAATTTTGAGCAGATTGAGTAGAAGGAAGCTTGGATGAAGGGATTTAAAATGAAACAAATGGCCAGAAGGGAAGGAGGTCTCCTGCACCTCCACTCTGTGGGATGTCTCGAAGATGCCCGTATATGTTTGTAGTGTCTGTTTCTCAGGAGATCAAAGTATCTGAGTTTCTTTTATCCTTACACTTTGTGTGTATTTTAATATGAGTTCAAACCATTCAAGTCAAGAAGACTCTCATGTTGTTTTCTCTGCTGCACACACATCCAATACGTGCGCACAGAAAGCCGCCTCTCATACTGCGTGATACTGAACTGAGTCCTCTTCTATTGCCGTGTCCAAATAATCACACTTACGGTCTTGGCCACTTGAGAGCGCGTGCACGCGACAGGAAGTAAGTGAGCAAGACTGTCCCAGGTCTTAAAAACACCTAAGTGCATTGCCTTTAAAGTGCACTAAATCCACTAAATCCATTCCTTCTGCCCTCTCTATAATAACATTAGTCAAACAAAAGACAAAAAATATTTATAACAGTTTCTGCACCTGAATACATGAAAATCTTAAAACACTGTTTATTTCAGTAGTTAATTAATGAATTTGTTCTTATTTGTGCAATTGCTAATTTCTTTAGTTGTTCTTTTTTAATTATTGAGTGTTTGCTTGTCTTTAATAATGCTTGAAATTTAGATTAGTTAGACTAGTTGTTTTTTGCAATGTTATTTTTAAACCAGCCAAAATTTCCTTGTGTAAGTGTTCTTTAGCCTGTTGATTTTCATTCGTAGTATTCAGCTACAAATGAAATGTTTTGCAATAAGATTTAGAATAAATGTGGATTATATATATATATTTATTTATTTATTTATTATTATTATTATTATCATTATTATTTTATTTATTGGTATCGAAAGTAGGAATCATTAAGAATCTGAATCCATAAACAGAATCGGAATCATTACAATTCAAAAGATGTCCAACCTTACACATACCCCACATTATTTTTTACTGGCAATTTAAATTTTCAGTTACATGACAATTTATGAAGTTAATATCATGTTTTGGTCCAAACTCACTATATAACATCAGTTATGTTTGAGATAACTTGTTTCTGTGGTTCCGTGATGCTTCTTATCACAGAATGAGACAGAAAATATATTATTTTATAAAATTCTGTTCTGTGATGCAGGTTATGTCGGTTAGCATTTCATTATACATATACTGTTCATCATTCTTATGAAAATACCCAAAATGGTTTAAAGAACACAGATAAACACAGATATATCATTGCAACTGTGTGTTTATTGTCTTAATATTTCATCAGTCAAAACATCTGCATGTTATTCAGCTGTATTGATATCTGATGCATTTGTCCATATAAGGAATTTCCAGGAAAGTCATAAGATTAATACGTGTATGTCTCGTCTAAGTCTCACTTGTGAAACAGACATTACATGAGAGTGTTTAATGCTCCATAATGCTCACATCGCCTCATTTTGGGTAAAAATAGAAAAATAAAACTAAAGTATTTTGTAATGCAGTAACTTGAGTAGTTTTTCAGCAAAATACTTATTTACTCTTACTTGAGTTATATTATTTTTCAGTACTTTTACTTGTAAAGTAAATTATTCCTTAAGTAGCTTTTACTTAAGTAAAGTTTTTCAGTACTCTTTCCACCACTGATGTATGTATGTATGTACAGTATATTGGCAATAACATTTAAATCTCATGTTTGTTAATGTGTTTGATTAGTTCAGATTTGCACTCATAACGGGTCTGTTTTGGTCTCTCACTAACACAGATTATGACCCGTGCAATAACTACAACATACTCGACAACTACCGGAGAAGCACACTCAATTACGGGTATTGGTTTGGCTCTGCAAATGGACTTGATGACACTCGTGTAGAATGGGATGGCTGGTATCGACTCTTCATTAATGGAGCAAGTGCTCAGATGCCTGAGTGGTGTTTTTATTACATGTCATGTGGAGGTTTTAGTGCTCTGTATCTTGGTGGCTCTCATCCTCGTCTTGAAGATGGAGTTTGTTACTCGTGAAATTTACGGCTCTCGCTATCATCAGTGCAGTTACTACAAGATCTGAACCAATCCAAGTTAAAGCTTGTCCTGGAAATTATTATGTCTACAAATTTACAAAACCACCCATCTAAATATATGCAACACTATATTCAGCATGAATGTTCATTTATCTTTTTATTTGACATGTTTATCACAAATTGTACTGCTTTGTATTCATATTATTATCTTGAATAGATTTAATATGCAGTATGTAATGCTCTCTTTCTACTTTTTAATAACAGTATTGTTAACCACCCCAAGTGTTGACCCCTGCTACAACTACACCAGTCTGGATGAGCCTTGGAGAGCCACTGACCATTCTAACATTTTAAAGTGTGATTATAATGTGGAGTGGAATGGCTGGTACAGGATGTTCTACAATGGTCAAAATACTCAGATGACAGAATCATGTGTAAATCATGGCATGTGTGGCACTCATTACCCACTGTCACTCAGCGGCCCTCATCCACAGCTGGAAGATGGAGTGGTCACCCGTCAGGTCTGTTTCTCAGTGGGTGGCTGCTGTGCTTACAGATCCCACCCTATAAGAGTCAAAGCCTGTCCTGGAAATTACTATGTTTATGAGTTTGTCAAACCAATGTATTGCGGTGCTTACTGTGTAGGTGAGTATTTAATCATATACTGATATATATATATATATATATATATATATATATATATATATATATATATATATATATATATATATATATATATATATATATATATATATATATAATCTTTTGCATTATCTTTTTTTAAATCTTTCATCCAAAAAATAATACTAATTATAAATTTTCAGAAACACTTTTATTTCATAACGACATTTTCCCATTTTCAATTGTTTTATTTTACTGTTGTAACATCCACATGAGTTGGCCACCAGAGGGCATCATTATTTTGCTACTAATCACAGCCAGATTCAAACACGAGCCCCATTAATCTGTGAGAAATAATGTCAGATTTTTTTTTTTTCTCTCTTGGCGGCACCAGAAATATTTTATCCATTCGGCTCAGCAGCTGGAGACACAATAAATGCTGCTGTTGATGATGGAAGCTCCTCAGTTATTCAGCTGTTGAGTCCAATTCTGTTCTTTGGCCGCACATACCAGCAGATTTATGTAAGAATTTGACTCCATCCTGATTCTGAGTCTAAATGTGAGTGGTGAATGCTTTCTAAACTCATCTGTGATCAGTGATTTTGACAATATTTCTCATGTTGCAGGTTAATAATAATGGACACCTCACATTCAACCAGCCTTCATCATCATATGTTCCCTACTCATTCCCCGCTAGAGGAAGCCAAGATATAATTGCAGGTCTCTGGACTAATCTTGACAACAGTGTGAGAGGTGTTGTTTCATATCATCAGTACACCAGTGGAAATGTCCTCACACGGGCCACTCGGGATATAAACACAACATTTCCCAAATCTGACCTTCACTGCATCTTGGGTCTTTGTTGCAACATGGGAACAAAAATAAAGTCTCTTACTTCAATTTAACCAACACAGTAAGACTGATGTTCTTCTGAAATGTGACTGTTTTCACTTTGTTCATGATTCATTTTCTGAATACAGTAGACCTTAAAGACAGTAACCGAGAAAACAATAATAAATTGCTAAGCTTAAAGTAATTTTATCTTTCAATTTTTGCAGGAAACATCGTTTCAAGTGGTTTTAATTTCAGGCGGTAATTTTTCATTTCTTCTGATGAATTATGGTGACATTGCTGTAACAGGACATCCAGTGCAGGTGAAAGAAACTTGTTTTCTGTATTGAGAACAAAATGTTGCTATTCACTACTGTATAAAAGTTCATGTTCTCTAATATATATAATGTTTATATGAATAATGTTTTTGCACACTTTCAGGCTGGTTATGACACAGTAAACTCCACACACTACTTTGTGATTCCCGAATCAATCAATGGCAGCTTCATCTCAAACCTCAGGAACTCCAGTAATGTCAATGTTCTCGGTCGATGGGTCTTCAGGGTGGACGGTGAACCAAGAAACAGCATCTTGAACAGTAAAAATCTTATCTATAGATAATGTTTTGATAAATTTCATATAACCCCATATAATGTTTGTATGGTTAGTGTCAACAAATACAGATATTTAGATGTCCCTGTGTTTTTCCCTTTAGACAATGTCATTGGATTTCGAGTGAGACTTTCCTCATTTTTAGACCTGACACGTAATGGCAGCACTGAAATAGTTTTGGAGCAAGTATGTCACTCTTACTACGAATATTTAAACAGAATACGGTTCAAATAGACCACATGGGCAAATTTGTTCTGTTTGTCCATCTGTGTTTCAGATCAAGCAGGAGCTGGTCAAGTACGGTCTGCCAAACAGCATCGAACTGAAGTTAAGAAAACTGCAAAAGATAAAGCCGTAATTTCCTTCTCCTTCAAGAAAAGAAGTAAAACCAGTTTGTTTAGCATCTGACAACAAATATCCCTGATGACTGATGATGTAAAAGTTTCAGTTTTTCATTAAGGTGATTTACAAAGGATTCAAACCAGCATAAAATTATCATAGAAGAGGTCCATTAGATCCTCCTTTTTTCCTTTTTTCTTTTTTCTTTGCATATCGATCATGTTGTGTGTATCAGTTTAAACTTTACTGTAAGTAAAACACTTTTGTCTCATTCACCTTCATTAGAACCATAACTTACATAGGGTACAATACTTAAACTGCATAATGTACAGTACAGTATCATTTGAATGCAGTGTACATCGCTTTGAATTAAAGAATCTGCCAAATGCATAAATGTCAAATTCTATCTCACTTTTAACATGGGCAACTAAATTTGTGGCTTATCAAAAAAAAATAAAAAAACTTCATTTCCTGATTACCATTCTGTTCACCTGTGTATGATTAATTTACTCGTCAGCTCCTTAGTTTGCTCCACTACTTAAACCCTCAGTTCTCTCTTAGACTTCGTCCATTCTTATCTATGTTAAGTTGGTACTTGTACTCTTTGTATTTGGATTTACTTAATTAAAATAATTTTCTGTCATCTCCATCGTGATCACTCCATCTGCTTCACCAACCCATGACACTATAGAACAAAGCAGCTTCACAGTAATAAACAGGACGATAGCAGAACCAGTGATGGAAACTTGTGCTGTATATCAGCTTTAACAAGACGGTATAGTGTCATTGTTCAACTCAGTTTAATGTTGATTTAGTTCAAGTCAATAATTTAAATGTTATTAAAGAAACTGACAGTACACTCATTACAAGGACAGTCGCCTGGGTATGTAGTCACAACATGATATAAACACTTATTTTGAATATATGGAAGCATGAATGAGTTTGATAATTGTGGCAGAGGTCAAGATTTTCTGCTTTTAACACAGCATCTTAAAAACAACTCAGACTGAAAAAAACGCAAGAACAGCTTGAAGTTTCTACACTGTAAACAGGTTTGTGGATGAGTAAATTAACTATAAACAAAAAGACATTAAAAAAAATTCCATCAGCCTAGTAACTTCAGTAATCAAATTATCACCAAAACACAGTCAGGACAGCAAACACATGTCCTGATCTGCATACGAACTCCGCCCACATTACAGTGTAGCCCCGCCCACCGCCTCTGACTGTACCATAATGAGAAGAATAAACTGAAAGTCAAACTGAAGTCAAAGCTCAAGACAGAAGGAGAGCAATCATGGGCGACGTGGTGCTGACAGCAGATCTGCCAGCAAGCAGCTTGAGTTCAGAAAAACTCCAGAAAAACCCAGAGGAGAGCAATCTGAAGTCCGCAGAGGAGAAGATCAACGGATCTCCAAAGACAGAAAACCAGACCGCAGGAGAGAAAGACAGCAAGACCATTGAGGAAAGCAAGATTCAGGAGGACCTCAATCAATCAGAGGACCCTCAGAAGCCTCAGGATGAAGAGGAGGTGCTGGGGCCGAACGATGTCACCTGTGACTCCTGCATCGACCGGCCGTGCCGCGCCACGAAGTCGTGCTTGACCTGCCTGGTGTCGTACTGCGAGGCTCACCTGAGGCCGCACCTGGAGAACATCAAGTTCCAGAGCCACAGGCTGGTGGAGCCGCTGCAGGACATCGAGAGACGCACCTGTGAGACGCACCGCTGCGCGCTGGAGCTGTTCTGCTGCGCCGACGCGTGCTGCGTCTGTCACGAGTGCGTGGCGGAGGAGCACCGCGGACACAACGCCGTGCCCATCGCTGAGGCGCGCAGGAAGATAGAGGTACTTGTGTTCTCTCACTTACTTTCTAGCTTCATATCTTGAGATGGTGCGTATTTTCGTAGCTGTAATGAGATTTCCACGGTCGACCGATTTTTTCTTATGTTCACCAAGGCCAGAGATGGGCATAAATACATGAACATGTATTTAAAATATAAATGCAAAATACTGTGTGAAAAAAAAAAAAAAAAATGTACTTAAATGCAAATTACATTATATTTTTTTAAAGGCTTTAAAATACAGAAAAATATATATATATTTAGAAATACTGCCCATCCCTGACAAATGCTGCAGTTATTTGATAAAAATACTGTAACATTTTGAAATATTTTAATATATTTTAATATATTTTTAATTTATTTCTGTGATGCAAAGCTGAATTTTCAGCATCATTACTTCAGTGTCACATGAGCCATGCTGCTCAAGAAACATTTCTCTTTTTTTTTCTTTTTTTTGTGGAAACTGTGATACATTTTATTTTTCAGGATTCACAGATGAATAGAAAGTTTAAAAGAACAGCATTTATTTTAAATAGAAATCTTTTGTAACATTATAAATGTGTTTACTGCCTCTTTGGATCAATTTAATGCATCCTTGCTGATGAAATCTTGTTGAACTTTTGAATGGTAGTGTATGACAAAAGACTTCAGTTTTAAAAACGTTGCAATAGATGCAAAAATATTCCCAAACACTTCTTCGTCTGCCATAGTCCAGCTCCAAAAACATGCCATTGGGCCATTTTTGATGTTTCAAGATGCTCAAACTAACGTAACATTGTTATGATAGCATTCAGATTCACATGCAGTGCTAGAATTCGTAAGATACTGTATATAAATATATAGCAGGAATAGTAAAAGCAGGATGCTGCTCCAAATTCAGCCACAGGATTTGCACTCATTTTACTAATTTACACTTTTTTCCAGCTTACACTTTACCTTTAGGGGTGAGTTTAGCCTCAAACATACAAACTGTTTCTTAATCTAATCAAGCTTTTCAGTGAAATAAGGAACAGAATGTTTCCTCTGTTACGCTCTGACTACTGTTAGGTCAAATAGTACAAAACCACATCATTTCTCTCTCTGACCTAAAAGAACAGGTCACACACGCACACACATACAAAAGGCCTGACAATGGGACTGTGTGGTCATCTAGTGGTCATCAAGGCCGTTATTGTTGATTAATTTATATAGCGCTTTTAACAATAAAGATTGTGTCAAAGCAACTGTACAGCATTAAATTGGAAAATAGTATGTCAATAATGCAAAAAGTGCATACAGAGGGTTTGTGATGTGATCAGCTTCACACAATGCACTTTAATACTTTGTGTTCCAGACATAAATGATTCTTCGAATCATGTCTTGTTGAGGAAAGTTGAGCATGGTGGTGAGCTTTTCCACAAAAAAATGTACAGTAACAATACAGTTTCCAGTCAGAGAGCAAGAGACATTATTGATGATTTGATCTCAAAGTATTCAGGATTGGCTTCTTAAAGCTGTAAAATATCGAGAAATAATCACTGAATCCTTCATTAATTAGGTTAGTATTTGGTTAAGTTGGTTAGTTGTGTATTTAGGGTGTACAGTAGTTGAGTTTAATGTCAGAGTGAGTTTGATTCATTGGTTCTCTGTTAAATCTCATTGCTTTCTTAGTTTGGTAAGTAAGATTTGATAGATCTTTTATCCTTTTCTTATAGAAAACTTATGGACGTGGTGTAAGCTTTTAATGCATTTCTGATGAAAATACACGTCTCTTTAATCTGAAACTGGTTTTACATCCAGTTGTGGACGTCAATTCATGACGTCTGTGTGAAATCATCTTCTCAGGAATTGAAGAACATCTATGAAGCATGTAAGAAATACTGACGTGACCACACTTATCAATAAGCATTAGTTAGGAGAAAAAGCTTGGTGGTATTTTCTCAGTGTGACCAGAACCAAAACGTAAACACGCTTTTTGCGATGCGGTATGTTTCCAGGATGATGCAACACTTGTACAGGCGGTTTAGTGTGTCTTTAACATGCTTTAAACACTGCTTTATGTCTTTTCTAGATGGTTTTTGCTGTGGCCGCATATAAATGCTGTTAGGTTATTTACAGTCAGACTCTCTGGCATATTTGCATGCTAAACAAATAAATGTGGTTTTTTATTTGGTTGTGTTTGAAAGCAGCCAGCTTGAGCGTGCACGCCACAGGCAACTAGAAAAACAAGATTTACTCAAAAATTAACATATTTGTCATGGTTCTCACCTTCATGCCGTTCCAAACTTGTGTGGCTCTTTTTCTTTAGTAAAGCAAGCCCACGATGCTCTTTTTAAATGAAAGTGAAGTTGCATTTATTTGATTAAAAATACAGTAATATTGTGAAATATTATTACAATTTAAAAGAAGTGTTTTCTGTGTGAATTTATTTTATAATGTAATTTATTTCTGTGATGCGCAGCTGAATTTTCAGCATCATTACTCCAGTCTTCAGTGTCACATGATCCTTCAGAAATCATTCTAAAATTCTGATTTGCTTCTCAAGAAACATTTCTGATTATTATTACTGCAAAAATTAAAAAAGAACAGTATTTATTTAGAAATTGTGGAAACTGTGACGCACTGTATTTTTTCAGGATTTACAGATTAATAGAAATTTCAAAAGAACAGCATTTATTTGAAATAGAAATGTTTTGTAATGTTCTAGAAAGCCCAAAATATGACAAAAAAACACCATAAAACTATAATATTTGATCATGATTATATTTCAAGTCTTCTGAAGGCATGCAATGCCTTATGTGAGAAACATTATTTTCTTTTTCGATTTTTAAAGATTTTTCAGTTTTTATTAACTTAAATTTCCGTCCAAGCTTTGCATAAAGCTGCCGTACGTCTTCAGAAGACACGGAATACAGTTCCATGAATTACATTTTTATAATACATATAAAAATACATTGCATGGACCATGGAATTTTTTTTTTTTTGGAACTTGACAGTTATTGTATGCTTTCAAATGAAAAACTACTCAGGACATCAGAACTGTTATGAAAACTGTTTTTCTGTAAATGCAATGGATTAAAACAATCCGCCCTGCTTGTGTGCTTGTTAGCGTCTTCCCTGTCAAGACTGTCAGGTGAATGAGTTTGATGCATTGTCCTCGTGTGCAGAGCAGGGTGTGTCCGGGGCTCTTCTTGGATCTGAGGCATTCTTGGGGATGTTTTAACATGAGTATTAGATTACACAACATACATAACACAAATCCTGCCTGACTGCGTTGCTTGGCAGAACAAACAGATCAGTCCAGTTACCTTGAGTGAAACTTCCTCTCCGCTGATTAACAGAGAAGCTATGACACACGCATATCTCCTTTACATATCCAGTTTAACCACTACAGTGAGCACATTATTGACTGGTGTGGATATGCATAAGAAGTCTAGCTCTTAAATTGCATTGTGAGTGACGATACTCCAATTTAATTCCAGAGAAACTTTACATTAACACTGTCTATGTTTGACATGCATCATGTAACTATAATAGATTACTAGCAACAGCAATGTAGAACTACATTTTAGGAAGAATAAACTCACCACTATAATGCTAGACTGTTGTGTGTGGTTGCCAGGATCTTTCTAGAGTCTTATGGGTGGATTTAGTGAGTATAGGTGGTTCCTTAAATGAACAAACTCTAAATGTGCAATATTAAACTTGGCACATAATTCGTCCCATAAGCACTCCTTTTAATGTTTTCTTGTTTGGTTTTCGATTGTAATTTTTACTAGGGCAGCTAGCCTCGTTGCATTTATGACATTGAAATAGAACTGTTAATACGCCCTTTTTATTTTAAATGCTGAGCTTGCTAACTCAGGATGAGTGAACAGACACTGATGTGCACATATCTGAGCGTGTTTAACTTGAAGACAGTGCAGGGAGGGGTTCTCATTGACTTCAGTGCAGTGAAACACCATCCGGTTCAGGTAGCACTGGAGCTATTCTGGGGTTATTGGGTGGTCAGGGTGGAGGATAAACTTTAATGTGAGAGTCAGAGCTCTATTGTTTGAGATGTTCCCTTTAGCAAGCCTACACACTGAATAACAGTGACTATAGCTGACATGAGCTGTATGCTCAATAGAGGACATTTTTGTCTGAACCTGTCTGTGGAATGCAATGCAAAAGCTGAACAAAGAGACTGCTACCTTTCCGATTACTAATGCAAAGGAATGATGGCTTTGGCTACATTAATTGTGTAATGCAATATAACATCTTATTGTGTATAATGCACAATATAACCTCTTGATATACTGTACAAACGTGTGTGTGTGTGTGTGTGTGTGTGTGTATAGTAAATATGTGTAAATGTGTACATTATGCATAAAAATTATATATGTATTTTTTTATTTATTTGTGTATGTATGTATATATTACCAGTTACTATATATTAAGTGTTCATGTCTATATTAAATATCCATATGTATATAATTTTATATAAATATATATATAAACATACAGTTTAAACTGTAAATATTGCATTACATTATAGCATATTTTACCAGTGACTATATATTTAATACTGTGCATTAAACATAGTAAATGTAAGTATATGTATGTAGTAAATAAGTGTAAGTGTGTATATTAATTGTGCATATGAACTTCTGTAACTGAGGACATTTTGGGTGAAAAAAAACATGTGTGAGAATTAATATTAATGTTGATCAATTTGCAAGGAACTTATTAGGATTTATTTTGTCATATGCAAACACAATATTGTGTGTTTACAGAGAGAGCTTCAGGACAAACAGACAGACATGGTGAAGACGGTCACAGCGGCAGAAAACGCCATTAACAAGTTACAGGTCAACACGGTGTCTATAGAGGTAAAGCTAAATACTACTTTAACTTCACTTT
Organism: Cyprinus carpio; assembly: GCF_018340385.1. NCBI lineage: Eukaryota > Metazoa > Chordata > Actinopteri > Cypriniformes > Cyprinidae > Cyprinus > Cyprinus carpio. The sequence goes on from NC_056583.1 coordinate 24,743,277, forward strand.
ACTGTTTTAGAATCAATATGAAACGCTGTTCGCAACCCATTTTAATGCTGTTACATGAGATATTTCTAAGTGAAACAATATTCTAAAATAAATAATTCTTCATTCACATTAGGGCTCAATTTGATTTGATGAAGCTCATTAGATTGAGCGGAAACCTAGAAATTATTATTTACTTACACCACATGTTTCTGCTGTATAGTATTAACAAGAAACTGTAAATCATTGGAATTGCTTCTCTGAATTCAGATTCGGGTGAGAGCAATCTGATTAACCTTTCTTTGTCATGCAAAGGCATTTCCCTCCAGCTTTTGAAAGAACAACCATTTTTTCTCTGGTGTCTGGTAGTGACTTCTCCGCTTGTCTCTTTGACTTTGAAGTGTCTCAGTCTGTCTGTCTGGCCACAGGCGTCCGTGAAGGAGGTGCGTGGAGTGATCGAGGAGCAGTTCAACATACTGCTGGCGGCCGTGGAGCAGGTGAAGAAAGAAGTGAGCGAGATCTTAGAGGTGGAGGAGCGACAGGCGCTGCGGCAGGCCGAAGGAATCCGGGTTCATCTGGAGCAGCGCTGCACTGAACTCAAGAAAACCCAGAGTCAGGTCGAGAAAATCACCAAGAACAAAAATGACATTGACTTTCTGCAGGTAAGGAGGTTACTTCCTGTTTCCTGATGACCTTAACATATCTGTAACATCTGTCAGTTAAAGGTGATTAGTTAAAATGCCTTAAAGTTCAAAAGTTGCAATGCATTGGCCACAGGGATATTACAGTTAACTAACACTAAATCTATTAAAACACTTTTGTGAATTGAAATAAAACCACTATAAAGAACCACTCAAATTACTAACTTTCAATAAATAAAAATGAAAACTCTAATTAAATTAAACCTGAATAGTAACATTTTAAAAAAAAACTAATAAATTGACAAAAGCACATAACAAAGTTAATAAAAATGTAACTTAAAATAAAAACTGAAATCATAAAAATAAACACCAGTTTAAAATATTAATAAAAAACTAGATAGTATATAAATCTACAAATAAATTCTCTCTATATAAATAATAGTATATAAATAAAAAATACAAGGCAACATTTATCATTTTCATTTAGTTTAATTTGACACTAATATAACTAAAAGTAAAACTGAAATAAAAATTTATGAACTCAATGTAGACATATTTAAAAAATAATAATAAAAATTACAAAACACTCATTTTACTAAGTTAAAATAATTCTACTAATTCATAATATTAATTAAAAACATAATAGTAATATAAATAATAGTAATAAAATAGTATATAAATCTACAAATAAATGCTCTCTATGTAAATAATAGTATATAAATAAAAAAAAAGCCAAGGCAGCATTTATCATTTTATAATTGGTTTAATTTGATAAACGAATATAACTAAAAGTAAAACTGAAATAAAAATTAATGAACTCAATATAGACATATTTCAAAAATAATAATAATAATAATAATAATACAAATGTTACTAAATCCTAAGCTAAAGTTAAAATAATTACACTAATGCAGAATATTAATAAAAACTATCAGTGATACTAAAATAACACTGGGTGGCCAAGCATTTGCATATGCACAATTGTTTTGTTAGTTGTCTCTGGTATTAATTATATCAGTATTGTTTTCTAGGAGTATTCACAGTGGAAAAAAGAAGCTGTTAATGTGTCTTTACCTAGTGTTTATATCGGCCTCATGGATCGTCTGCAGTCGTTCAGTCGCGTTATCACACGGTCCACGACAGAGATGTGCAACAACCTGCTGACCTCATACACCAACAAACTCAAAGACACCTGTAAAAACAGTCAGTGTGCATTCAACATCTCCATACAAAGTGACACATCTTGCTGTGAATCTGAGCAATTCAGAAACATCAAACCCTTGTGTTCTGTGAAGGGTTTTGCTAATTTAACCATCCTGATCTTGTTTCGGTTCACAGATAATGTAGGCATAAAGACGACGGTTTATGCCGTTATAGCTGCAAAACACAAGTCAATTCCGAAGACCAGAGACGACTTCCTTAAATGTGAGTGTTCACCAGGGTTATTATCGTTAATTAAATCTAAAACCATTACAAAGATTTCTGTTACTTAAGTAAAATAAATGTCAAAAAGAAAAAAGATAAATCACAGGTGAATAGGGTACAATAATAACTTATATAGATATCACCATACTTCCCTAGTTAGTTGATTACATTTACATTTAAGCATTTAACAGATGCTTTTATCCAAATCAGGACAATAGTAGCAATCAAATCAGCAAAAAAGCAATATGTAAGTGCTGTAACAAGTCCCGCCTAACATAAACAATTCAAATGTTATGTTTAAATATGCACTTTCCAGAACATATAAACTATATGAACACAGGTTCAAAATTCTTGTTTGATTTTGTTGAATATTAGAGGATTTTAAAGAGGGGGTTTTGAAAATCTGTTTTTATCACTCCATCAATCAGAAAATACTGTCAACAGCCAGGAAAAGAAATACTTTTTCACCATGTTTCAAGAATAAAATGTGTAATTATAAATCAAGTGAATGATAAATGAACAAACCCTTCAGTAAAAACCTTCAGATTATAGACAGAAATAAAACTGCTAAGTTTTATTTCTGTAAGGTCTGATGAAGTTGGGAAAAAAACTCTTAAAGGTTTGTATTGTAATAGAAATGCAAAATATAAAGTGCAACAATAAAATCAGGCCAATGATGAATATGAGCAAACCCCTCAGTAAAAACCTTCAGAATATAGACAGAAATAAAACTGTAAGTTTAGGTGTATGTACTGTAAGTGCTGCTGAAGTGGAGAAAAAAAAGACTACATTTGGAAATAGCACTTTAAAATGTATTGTGATTTAAATCTACAAACGCAAATACTGTAAGTGTAATATAATAAACACTTAAATGTTAGATGCTTTCTTTCCACTAGTCTGAAACAACACATTAGAAGCCAAGTAGCCCTGATCTCAAAATTAGTGCAGTGCAAAATCATTTGCCTTAAAATGAAAACCTAAAATATAAACTTAATTCAAAATATTAATAAAAACTATAACAGTACATTATGAAACTGAAATAACAATGACGTTCATTACAGACTAACCTCCCAGATATTCTTAATGTAATTCAACAGTGCTTCTCAACTGGTTTTGACTTTAGTCTTGCCTGTTTTCTCCCACAGACGTCACGCCTCTGACCTTTGATGCAGATACGGCTCATCAGTATCTGCGTCTGACAGAAGAACGAAAGAAGGTGACAAACACGACGCCGTGGCAGCACAGCTATCCAGAGCTCCCCGAGCGCTTCGAGCACTTCAAGCAGGTGCTGACGGTCGAGAGCTTCTACCTGGGCCGCCACTATTTCGAGGTGGACATGAGAGGAGAAGGCACTCACGTCGGCCTGACGTACAAGAGCATCGACCGCAAGGGAACCGAGAGCAACAGCTGCATCACGGGAAACAGCTTCTCCTGGTGTGTGCAGTGGAACGGACGCAGCTTCTCCGCGTGGCACAGTGATGTGGAGACGCCGCTCAGCGGCCCCAAAGCCACACGGATCGGCGTCTACGTGGATTATTCCAGCGGCGTGCTGGCTTTTTATGATGTGGAGAACGGCATGACGCTCATCCACAAGTACCAGGCTGAGTTTCTGGAGCCGCTTTACCCAGCCTTCTGGCTTCCCAAGAAGGAGTGCGTCGTGCTTTTGGAGCCAGGAGCAGCGTCGTCCCTGACAACCACGTCTCCCGTTTCCTCTCCCAAATAAACTGTTTGTGCTCCTCATATCCACATCATTTCCATCTTACAGGGTCTCGTTTTCACATAGTTTTGTTCACCTGACACAGATTTAATGATGCAAACAGGTCTATAAGAGATCTACTGTAACCTGTGACTGATATTATTTTATTATTTATGACTGCTACAAACCTATACCTATTTAATTACCTACAAATGTTTTGTGCATTGATCACGTATCGCTAGATATATTTTTAAGGATAATTTTGTCTTACATGGATGAAACTATATATATGTATATATATATATATATATATATATATATATATATATATATATATATATATATATATATGATTTTTCATATTTATATATACATTATATATAGTGAAATTATAAAGATATAAAAATTATTTATATACAAATAAATAAACTATTTTTATTGTGTGTGTGCATAACAAAAATAAAAAATAAATGTTTTTATTTTATTTCTATATATTATAGAACTTTATGTTTATTGATACTGTATGTTTATTTAACATTGTTTCATTAATGTTGAAATATGTAAGACAATAGAGTAATGTTGCACAATTGACCAAACCCATATGACGTACAGTAGGTGAATATTGCGGTACATTTCGATTGGGTTGGGTTAACTGGACAGATATGGCTCTTCAGTGATTCTGTACACTGTCTGTATGCTGCTGTTTTCCCTCATATGTTATATTCTGTGCCCCTATCAAATGTGACAGGTGACAGTTACTTTGGCCACAAAAAAATATTGTCTGTCTCTGCAAATAAAAGTGTGCTACGGTGAAATGCTGGTGTTTGTCTGTGTGTTTTGTTGAAGTGTGACATAACTGGTTCTGCCAGTGTACAGACAGAATGTCACACACACGGGTAATGCTTCACTGAGGATAATTATTACATAAGTTAGAATTCATGTGTAAAATAGCAAAGAAAGAAAATCAAACATTACTGCATACTGCACTGCTACACAAATAATCACAGTGAACCAGTACATAAAAATTTTTAAAAATATATAATTATCACACACACACACACACACACACACAGAAATATAGAGAAACATTAGAAATATAATTATTGAACATTAGAAATATATATATAGAAAGAGAGAGAGAGAGAGAGAGCACGAAATTAAATACATTTATAGTCTAAAATATATAAATAAATAAATAGATTAGTGCAGTTCTTGCCATAAAATTTAAACGGAAAATATAAGCATAAAAGCTAATTCGATTCAAATTGTATTGTTAAATAGTATCAATTGTAAATTGGATATTGCACGTGATAAAAATAGTATTTACTAACTAATTAAGAAATAGTATTCAGTATAGTATCATATATACTTCTCTTTTAAATGCTGTAAAAAAAAATAATAATAATTAAAAAAAAAGTCATCCCTTACATACCCGGAAGTGACGTGTCGTGCAACGTCAGCAACAACAACAATCAAAATGAAGCTGGTAAGTAAGAACGTGCCGTTTTTTATTATTATGAATACTTCTAAAACATTATAGACATAGTTTATGTGTACAGCATGCTGGCGATCCTCCAATATCACTTTCGAGACAAGAAAGGTTTTCGTTAATCAGCGAATAAAGCTGGTTTAGCCTAGCCTAGCCAGTAAACAGCTCACGTCACTGAGTTTCTGTCGGTTTGTGTTTAATTATGTGTGTATGATTAATTATTCTTCATAAATCGTGACAGCTGTCTTCTCTTCTCGTTTCCAGGACTCGAATGATGAAGACGATGTGGCTTTATTTGATGCTGAGGAAGATTCAGCCACAAGAAAGAACAAAATCAAGTGTGTTTGTTGTCATAGTTAATCATAATCATCATTAATTAGTCTGTTTTTCCAGGTTTTGACTAGTTTTTGTAGTAATTATTTAATAATACTGTTTAGAAAACAGTGTACATTTTGGGGACATTCAGGGAAAAGCAAATCATGTTTATTATTATTATTATTATTATTATTATTATTAAATTATTTAAATAAATGAATACATTATTATAAATAATTAAATGTATTATTAATAAATAAAATTTATTTTAATGTGATTTATTTTAATATTTTAAATATATCTATATTATAAAATATTTTAATATTATTTTAAAAGCACTACATTTATTATTAACGAAACATTAGCATATATTGTTGTTATTAATTAAATGTATTATTAAACATTTAATACGTTTAAGTTTAGTTTATAGAAATTACAATATTGTGACAATTATTTATAACTTTTTCAATAGTAAAAAATTATTAAATGTATTATTTTATTATGTGATTAAATCATTATTAATAATTAATATTATTAATTATTATTATTATTGAAATATATTATGGTTATTAATTTTTTTCATCCTAAAAATGCAGTATGTTTAGGGTTTTGGGTTAGTTTATAGTAATTATTACAAATGAGGTTTATGGTATATTATCATTTAGATGAGTGTGTGTGTGTCTGTGTGCGTGTGTGTGTGTCTGTGTGCGTGTGTCTGTGTGTGTGCGTGTGTCTGTGTGTGTGTGCGTGTCTGTGTCTGTGTGTGTGTGTGTGTGTGTGTGTGTGTGTGTGTGTGTGTGTGTGTGTGTGATCGCAGGCATCCGATGGCCTCCTTCTTCCACCTGTTCTTCCGGGTCAGTGCGGTTCTGGTGTACCTGTTGTGTGGTTTATTTGGCGGATCCTTCATCGCCTGCATGGTCACCATCATCCTCCTCCTGTCATGTGACTTCTGGACTGTGAAGGTCTGTGTGTAGAATAACTGCTCAGGTGTTACTGCGAAATCCTTCCAGTTCCTGTAGTTAGAGGAGATCAAGTCAAGCCTCACTGTTACTTCTGTTTAAAGAGTCCAACAGACC
>NC_056583.1:24754894-24767394 GCF_018340385.1 Cyprinus carpio
GTTATAGCTAGATAGATAGATATACAGTATATAAAATATATGTTTATAATATATTATAGCTTAATTTTGTGTGTATGTATCTTTTTTTATTTTATTAAATTATGTAAGAATTTTAATATTTTTAATTATTTACATTAATAAATAAATAAATACAAATATTAAATTAAATATAATTATTGTCAAGTCTCATAAAGGTTGCATTTACTTGATTAAAAATACAGTAAAAACAGTCATGTGAATTTAAAAAGATAAAAATGTGTACAAGTGGACAGAGAGAGAGAGAGAGAGAGAGAGAGAGAGAGAGAGAGAGAGAGAGAGATGTATGTATAGACTGATATTGGTCACTCGCTGCTCTTGCAGGCCTGCAGGTCGTCTGGATGAGTATCTGGCCTGCATTGCAAAGATCCAGAAAGCCGTGGAGTATTTTCAGGACAACAATCCTGACAGTCCCGAGCTCAACACAGTGGTACGTACACGCTCTCACACTCCTCTCACACTTCTCCAGTCCGAATGAAGCTGCTCAGCGAGGCTGTCCTGTTGCAGAAAGCGCGCTTCGAGAGGGGGAAGGAGCTGCTGGAGGCGGAGTTTCGCAGCCTGCTGACGCGCTACAGCAAGCCAGTGCCGCCCGTCCTCATCCTGGACGCCATCGGAGGAGACGAGGACATGGAGGTGCAGGAGGACGTGACGCTGGAGCACCTGCCCGAAGCCGTCCTGCAGGACATCATCTGCATCTCTGCCTGGCTGCTGGAGTACGGACGCAACCAAGGTTTTATCAATCTTTTATGACAATCAAAAAATTACAAACAAAAATCACAATAAAAAACGTATATTAAAATCAACAACAGTACAAACATTTATTGGAAGCAAAAACGTATATGAAAATCAGAACTACAATCCCATGAAGCATTGCAAATGACATAATTAAATTAAAAAGGATGGTGAAATATAAAACTATTCATTTAAAGTTGGTTATTGTATCTGTGGAATTATACATATATACATGTGTGTGTGTATATATATATATATATATATATATATATATTATATATAGCTATATTATATATATATATATACATACATACATACATACGTACATACATAATTATTATAATTTTTTTTTCAAGTTTCTTTCAAAATGTGCAGCTCGATTAAATAATTATTATAAATAAATAATTCATAATATAAAATATATTACATAATTTAATATTTTAAATTATTTGCATTATTTAAATATTTATATTTCATATTTTAATTAAATTATTAAAAATAATTATTGTAAAGTCTCAAGGCTGCATTTATGGGCCCAAAATGAAAAATACAGTAAAAACAATAATATTACTATACTATACCATTTTGTTATAATAAAAATATTAATACAGATTCAAATAACCGATAGAAATGTATATATGCAAGTATCAGCTTGATTGTCATTTTCAGTTCTTTCATGGGAGTGGGCGGAGCTCTTCTGGCTCACTTTGCTCGCTGCAACTCTCTGATTGGTGGAATTTTCTGTACAGCATCATGGGTAATGTAGTTTTTCACCACAAGTTTTCAAAAATGAGTTGAATTAATGGGAACAAATGGCTTTAACCAAAGCATCTATCATTGATGAACAACCTCACATCAGCTCTGCCTTTAATGGTTTATCAGTCATCATTAAAACTTCCTGTGGAGAAAATGAATGGGTTTTACTTCCAGAACCTGAGGTTGTCTGAAATCTCATGTCGTGTGTTTGTCTTCCTGCAGACTTCATGAACGTGTATTTCCAGGTCCGGTCCAGTCAGCTGGATCGGTCCATTAAGGGTCTAAAGGAGCACTTCCGTAAGAACAGCGCCACCTCCGCCATCCACTCGCCCGCCGTTCAGACCAAACGCAAGGAGACGCCCACCAAGAAGCCTCCCAAAAGACCAGGTCAGTGACCTTTAACCCCTTCAGCTCACTAGACCGGGTCTCTTTGGGTTTCTGATGGTCCTGATGGATCACGATCAGGTGTATCTGACCTCCATGACCTCGTTTCCTGTCGAAGTTCTCCTCTTCTCCCGTTCCTAGTGTGTGTTCTTACTAACCGTCTCCTCTCCCCTTCTCTCTTCTCCGTCACACCCCAGTCAAATTCTCAGCTGTGTTTGTGACGCGCCCATCGCTTGTTTCTGTTTGCAGTGCTAGTTATTATCACATTACATAAACACACACACACACACACACACACACACACACACACACAGGTTTATACACATGCAAACCAAAGTAAAATTTGCTAGCAAAATACAAAATAAAACTTTTCACACAGAGCGTGAGATAAATGTTTATTCTGATAAAAAGATTGACTTTCTTGGCGAACCGTTCAGAAGTTTGGGGTAAGATTTAAAAAAATCATGTAAATAATTTAAATGAATGAATAATTTTATATAATAATTTAATGATTAAAATTAATGTTTAAAACTAAATAATTAACATCAAATAAAAGCAGTAATTAATTAATCAAAAATACACTAAAAACAATAAAAAATATATATGCATTATAATTACAAAGACTTATCTGCTCATCAAGGCTGTAATTATTTGATCAAAAATACAGTAAAAACAATAAAATTGTGAAATATTATTACAATTTAAAACAGCTGTTTTCTATGTGACTATATATTAAAATGTAATTTATTTCTGTGAATTTTCAGCATCATTACTCCAGTCTTCAGTGTCACATGATCTTCAGAAATCATTCTAATATGATGATTTGCTGCTCAAGAAACATTTCTGATTTATTATCAATGTTGAAAACAGTCGTGCTGCACAATATTTTTGTGGAAACTGTGATACATTTGATTTTTCTTAGAATTTTTCAGAACAGAAAGTTCAAAAGAACAGCATTTATTTGAAATATGAATCTTTTGTAACATTATAAATGTCTTTACTGTCCCTTTGATCAATTTAATGCGTCCTTGCTGAATGAAAGTATTAATATCTTTAAAAAGATAAAGACATTTGAATGGTAGTGTTTTATGAATCTTGTTTCTTGAATGTGAACAGACCTTTATACACACACAAATGGACACATACACCATAGCAGACGCATCCACACACACACACACACACACACACACACGGCTGATATTTCAGTCAGACCAATGAGCTGTTATTAATCAGGATAAGTAGTGCATTGCACTAATGTTTGAAGCCGTACAGCAGACGCTCTCCTTCCTGTCTGTGTGTCAGTTTGGAGCCGTTAGCACAGGCTTGCACACTGCTCTTCCTGTATTTTGTTGGCTAACAGCACTGTATTGTGTACAGAGGAGGCTCTTTGTTTCCTACTAACGCTCTAACACTGACCGCATGCTCACTCCTCACCACACGGGGCGCTTCTGCCCCCTCTAACAGACCGACTCTGTCTCTCCTCATGTTCCACAAGATGCTTATTATTGCTGATGCTGAAGAAAACATCTACTGCATATTAACTGCTTAATAAAGGGGTCATATCATGATAAATCACATTTTTTCTTTGAAACCTTGTACTGTGAAATCTATGCAAACTAGCCTTGTTCACGAGTATTTATGACATCAGCTGTAAGCTCATGAATTTTTGGCTGTCCTCATTAACATCAACACATATTTAGTTTTTGGCCACGAGTCTATAATAACCTCCCGCTCCATTTCCAGAGCCAAAGAGAATGAGAAATGCTCCTGACAAACTAGACTTTTCTTTAAGTTATAATGGATCTCAGGGAAGACTAATATGATATCAGATGATGCTGTGACCCCTTTAGACACATGGCTTTTGTTTTAGCAGCACACTGACTGTGTGATATGTTAGAGTTTATGATGTTAAATGATTTGAGCAGCACTTCACCAAATCTACTAAATTAACCTCATTAACCTCACTGTGTGTAACACAACACAATCCCTTCGCTTTAATAACAGCTGTTGTGGATTAACTGGTTGTATTTCTCCTCAGTGTGTGTGTGACGTGTTCTTCAGTCTGTAGACATTGTGATGTTATGTGATATTTGTGCCTCGCATGTGTGTGTGAGGTCCAAAATTAACGTTCTGCCACTCCTACTCATGACTAGTCAAAAAAAAAATTTTACTTTCTATAAATAAATAAAAAAAACTATTTATTTTTTATTTTTTTTTTACTGAGCAATTACAGTTTGCATAAAGATTTTAAGCAATGTATTTATATAAATCCACTGTAAAGTTCAGAGTAAAGGCACTTTGATTACCTAAGCATTATGCATTTAGATTAACAAACACAATTCTATAAATGATTAATTTATTTATTACAGTAGAAAGAAGGCAACATTTAATTAATCAACAAAGCTGAACAATTATTCAATTTATTTAAAACAAATAATGTTTCAGATATGCTTTGAATGCAAGTAAATTATATATACATACATACATACAACATAAATATATATATATATATATATATATATATTATATATATATATGTTATATATATATATCTATATATATATATAGATATATATATCTTATATAATATTATTTATTTAATTTAAATTTTTTAGCTTTAATTATTACTCGCATTTTAAAAATTTTTAGGCTTCCAAGGTAAATGTTTGTTGGTTTATTTTTATTTTTTTTAAAGATTAAAAAGTTACAATTTAGAAGTTAAAAATAGTTTGAAGACATGCAAGTCACAACAACTGTTTTATTTGCTTTCTTTACATTTTTTATGTGTTTGTTTTTGATTAAAAAAAAAAAACAGAAAGTGTCAGATTGTGCAAGTGAGGTCAGAAAAATAAACTTGAATCAAATTAATCAAACTTGAATGAATTAAATTTGATCCTTTATATAAATATCTGTACTGAAAAAAAAATGTCTTGCAGTTTGACCATGTTATGCTTTAGTTCTTAATAAAAGTAATGTGAAACTGGGGCTTTATTGAGTTTCATCAGAGGTGAGGTTTGTCAGAGGTTAATGTTGGACCGTGTGTGTGTGTGTGTGTGTGTGTGTAGTCTCGGAGGGATCTGGATTTCTCTCAGCTGTTGCTCTGGTGTCGGTGAACAGGGTTTGAGAAGCCCTTCCTCTTCCTCTTCCTCACGGTGTCTTCCTCTGTTTTCCTCCTGCGATCCCTGCGTCTCTCTCTCTCTCTCTCTCTCTCTGTTTGGGTGTTGATGGGCGCAGGCACGATCCGTAAGGCTCAGAATCTGCTCAAACAGTACTCTCAGCATGGCCTGGATGGAAAAAAGGGCTCTAACCTCACTCCTCTGGAAGGTAAAGCACGCTGTCTTTCTGGTTTCCTTCCTCCTCTCAAGCTCTGTCTCTGGTTTCTCTCTCTGTTTTTGAACTGTTGCTCCTGCGTTTCGGAAAACAACAGTCGGATAACACAGAGACTTATGGGCCACAGCAGTTTCGTCCTCGCCGAGGTCAGACCAGCTTCAGAATGGAGAGAGCCACTGTTCATCTCATTTATGAAATATATATTTACAAAAATTAAAATTATTAAAAACATTCTATATTAATAATTAAATTAGTTTTTATTCAATTAAATAATAAAAAATAATTATGTAATTAATATTATTAATAATTATTTGTTATTAAATTTCTTTATTTTAAAAAAAAGGATTTGAAATAAAGTGATGTTGTGAAACTTAATGGCACTTGAAGTTGAAAACATGTAAATGGACAGCAACATTTAGCGTATTATTTTGACACGTGCATTGCCAAAATATTTTACAGAACATGTCAAATGTGTTGCAAAAGCAGCGTCTGCTAAACAGGTTTTTGACTGTCATTTAATGCAGGAAATTTTACTCATTAGATTTATTGATGCATTTTATTTTGCTTAAAAAAAGTGATTATTAAATGTGTTCTGAGCATCGCTGTGTATACGTTACATCATACTATCAGTACTGTTAGTGTTAACTAAAACTATTAAAAATAAAAAGTTATTATGTGAAATAAAGCTGAAATAAAAGCAACATAGTTGGAAAAACTTAAACTTCAAAAAAATAAATGAATATGAGAAATTAAACAGCTGAAATAAAATAATTTTAAATGGAAAAAGTAAATAAATAAAAATAAAAACTAATAAAAATGAAAAAATAAATAAAATTACTCAATCAAACTGAAATTAAAATGAAAACTGTAATTATGAAAATAGTATATAAATATTTCTAAAAGTTAACATGAATACTGAAAATATAAAAATAGCATATATATATATACATATGTGTGTATATATAAAAGTATATAAATATTACTAAAAATGTAAATAACGCTGAAACTTGAAAGATAGCATATATATATATAAACAGTATATAAATATTGCTGAAAATGACTCTGCATCATACGTCTGCATCTGATTGAAATCAGATTTTTCCAGATTTAAAGTCCAGCTGTGTTCTGTTTGTGAGCAGCAGGAAGGTTGTGGTAATTGTTTTCTCTCTCAAACTGGGGACAAACTGTTGTGAGGTCAGTGTTTCCCATAAGTCTCTGTGCTTTGCTGGGTCCATCGGTGCACTTAGAAACCCCACTAACATCCAGCACTCGGTCGTGCCACCTGAGTGTTTCCTTTGCTTTGTGGGCGGGTGAGCTTTTCCAGCACTCCCTATGTAGCCCGGGGTGAGTGACCCGGGTCATGTGACTTTATCCTAACCAATCAGGTTTCGATCATGACCTGCGTGGGGTCAAGCACCTGTCTGACGACAAGCACGTGGCGGCTGCAGGTGAGTCAACAAAAAAAAGATCAAAAAAAAGTTTTGAGTTCAAAACAAGCTGCCAAATGTATTCTGATTCGTATAAAAAAAAAAAACTAAATGATGTGATTTTATTACATTAGTCTCAAGTAAACACACATTTTGTGTAAATCATGTACAAAATAATGTGTATTTTAATGTTGATACTGTTGCAGCGTTCCAGCTAAAGATCATCTGTTGACAAGTTTTGAGTGTTTTTACAAACTGAGGGACTTTAAGTTATTAATCATCATAATCCACAGCATGTCAAAGATGCAGAACGCTAAATAATTCTTTAAGAGAGGTTATCAATCATGCATTGAGTTCAGTTCAAAGAGTGACAGAATCAGACCTTAAAAATTCAACATTTAACTCTATTATTTTTAATTAAAATTATGAATTTTATTATTTCTTAATTTATATAATTTTATTATAATTTATATTACTTAATGTATTATTGTGTTTCATCTTAAAGCATTATTATAATTATTATTATTATTAGTAGTAGTAATAATAATAATAATAGCAATGAATTTAATTAATTTAAATATTATTAATAATTTAAAAATATTCATTTTAGTTTGAAAAGTCAGTAATATTAAACTTAATACAAAATCAAATAAAAAATAAAAACTCAATTTTACATCCTAAATTTAATTTTATTAATTTATAAATATGAATGTTATTATTTATTAATTTATAGAATTTATACTTAATTTTAATGTGTTAATATATTTCACTTTATATTATTTATTTAATATTAATTTCAGTTTGAAGAGTCAGTTTTTCTGTCAGTTCATTCAGCATTGAATCAGACATCCTACAGTCTTTTGAATTAAAATGTTCACATTGATTTTAACATCAACATCAGGTCTCAGTGGTTTAAGCATCTGATGATGTGTGTTATTGATATGCATTATTTGAAGTGATTCGATATGAAGAAACACCAGCAGGATTGTTCAGTTTCTCATTGATTGTTAATGATCACTCACCACAGTTTCCTGCAGTATCATGCAACATTATTTCAGAAATCATATTTATTTCAAGTGAATGTTTTGTGTCTCATTCACAGCTCTTTGGTCTCATATTGATCAGATATATTTAAAGCTGCGGTGTTTTATTTACTGCATCACTGTTGGCACAAAACAATGAGTCTTTTTGAATATTAAGCAGATTTTAATTCTGTTTGGTGTACGTCTTGTGTGCTATTTGATGTGTTATTAATATATCAGCCTTGGTCCACAGTGATCATATTAGAATAGAGTTTTTCTTGAGCTCTGACGGCTGTGTGTGTGTGTGTGTCTCAGGGAAGGATGACGTGTTGGACATCGAGATCGATTCGTACATCCACTGCATCAGTGCGTTTGTGAAGCTGGCTCAGAGCGAATACGCTTTACTGACCGAGATCATCCCAGAACATCACCAGAAGAAGACCTTCGACTCGCTCATACAGGTCAGGGCCGTGTGTTCAGTGTGTGTGTGTTCAGTGTGTGTGTGTGTGTGTTTAATCACAGTGTTCGTCGCTGCAGGAAGCGCTGGATAATCTGATGCTGGAGGGTGATAACATCGTCTCCGCGGCGCGGCGAGCCATCATGAGACACGATTACTCGGCTGTGCTGACCATCTTCCCCATCCTGCGCCACCTCAAGCAGACCAAACCAGACTTTGACACCACGCTGCAGGTAGAGAGGACACGAGAACGAGAATGAAAGGTGTTTTTGGCACGGTGTGGTAGCCCGTGATGTCATATCCTGTCTTGCTGTGCAGGGAACGGCTGCCAGCACCAAGAACAAGCTCCCAGCTCTCATCACTTCTATGGAGAGCATCGGAGCCAAAGCACTGGAGGAGTTTGCTGACAGCATTAAGGTAAGATCACTGAGATCACACACAACCGCTTCAGTGATCCAAAGACTGGAAGTTCAGTCTGTCGTCACATCAGCTGCAGAATTATATTATTTTATTATTATTTGATTTAGTGTTTTATTTAATTTTAAATGATGTATTATTATTGTTATTATTAAAATAATGTATAAATATTATTAATTTAAACAGTTAATTACTATTTAATTTACCTTAATATTAAAAATATTATATATATATATATTAAACCTATATATATATATATATATATATATATATATATATATATATATATATATATATATATATATATATATATAATTTAATATTAAAGTCATTCATTCATTTAATTGTTTAATTATTTGTACTGTTGAATAATAGTTATAATTACATTTATTATTTATATAATTTACCTTAATATTGAAAAGAATATAGAATTGTTTTAAAACATTATATATATATATATATAATTTAATATTGAAGTCATTCATCAATTTAATTGTTCAATTATTATAAATAATAAAAAAAATATAATAATAATTTGTTTATTTATTTATTACATATTTAGATTATTATAAAATAAAAAAATAAAAAATTAATATTATATGTATAAACACATAACATTTTATATTTCTTTAATATTATATATAAACACTCATTTTAATCGTTTTATTTACTAGATTAAATAAACAACCACTTAAAAAAATTATTTTAAATAATTCACGTAATTAACTTTTTCATAATTTATGTTTTGTAATATTTTGTATGAATTATTACATTTATTTTAATAATAATAATTTAAAATGAAATTATTTGTCTGTATATAATTTCAACTAATTTACTTTTAAAATAAATTTCTTATTAATTAAAATTAGTCAATTATTGAAATTTAATAATCTTTAATGTTATAATATTGTTAAATTACATTTATTTTAATAATAATAATTCAAAATTGGTATATGTTTTATACATTTTGTTTATACTTTAAATATAACACTTTTTTTTATATTATAAAATCTAAATGAAACTCCTCATTACGCTCACGTCATTATATTAATGATTATTGTTATGTTCTGACGTGTGATGTTCTCTGCTCCAACAGAACGATCCAGATAAAGAGTACAACATGCCGAAAGACGGAACCGTGCATGAGCTCACAAGCAATGTAAGATCACTTCTCTCTCTGAGAGTAATAAAAACAGTAATGGTGATTTGTTTTAAGAGCTCGTTGGTTCTCCTCAGGCCATTCTGTTCCTGCAGCAGCTGCTGGATTTCCAGGAAACAGCAGGAGCGATGCTGGCCTCTCAGGGTAAAGCAGAAACATTACAAACACACACTGACAGATAGATCCGAGAGATCTACTGCCTTTAGACGTTTGAAAAAGCAGTTCAGACACAGATGTAAGCGCAGTCTTGGGCTGCTGAGGTGTCTGTCTTCATCACGTTCATGTTCATAACACACAGTCTCCACAAGTCTCCTTATTTGTCATCTGTTTATATTTCCTGTGGTCTGCATTTCCTTTTCCTTTGGTTTTCCTGACAGACGTTCAGCAGAGCAAACATGATCAGTGCTGAGAGCACACTTCTCTGCTGTCTCTTCCTGCAGATGGGGCTCTAAATAATAACCATATACTGATCAAAGAGCCTTCATTATTGCTCAAACTTTATTTTTATAGCTGGATCTGCTCAGCAGTCTTGCCTTGTGATCAAATAATCAATAACATAATATTATATGTTACGTATTTTCATTTAATTCATATCAATCATTTATTGATTGAAAAATAATTTATATATATCTAATAATAAATAAATAAGATATATTGATTTGATTTATATTCAATCATTTTATTATAATATATTTTTTAAATATTGTTATTATTATTTAAAATGATTAATATAAATGTTATTACGATTAAATCAAAAAGTTATTTTATATTCTTTAAATTCATTGACTTATGTAATTTAATTATAATATTGAATTTTTTATTTTATTAGATTTTAAAGCATTATTATTATAAATATTATTAAAATATTTAGTCAGAAAGTAATATTATGTTCTACACATTCATTAATTTATATGCATTTATTATAATTAATATTATGTAATTTATTATTCAATTTGTATTTGAAAGTATTATGATTACTGCTGTAGTTTAAATGGTCTGTGATGATCTGAAAGTAATATTGTAAGTTCCGTATGTTCAGTTATTTAATTTAATAACTCATTATTTTAGTTGATTTTAAAGAATTAATAATATTATTTTAAATGATTAAAATTAATTATACTATTATTGAATAAATCAGAAAGCAGTGTTCTGTATGTTCATTAATTTATATAATTTTATTATTTCCATTATTATTATTATTATTATTTTGTTCTGTACACTCATGTTAACAGCAGTGCATGCCACTCTGTAGCTCCTCCCACTGCCTCCTCGGCCCCGCCCACTCATCTCTGCTTCTCTGTCACTGGCTGGCTCTTGGTGGTGAAGCTCTTCACTAACAGAACTGTTTTAACTTCTCGCCCTCTGCCTCTTTCTCTTGTTCTCTCTCTCTCTCTGTTCTGCTTTGCTTCTGTCCTGTAGTACTCGGGGACACTTACAATATTCCTTTAGACCCCCGAGGTAAGCGCTCGAGCGGGACCCACAGCTCCTCTGACTCTACAGACAACATGAGACCAGAGCTGACTCCAGTTACTGTCCTGATACATTTCATCAATACGTGTTGCACTGGAGAATGACGTTTACAAACATGTTTCACTCTGAAATACTTCAAATTATAGAAGTATAATGGACAGCTTTCCTGTTTTGACCCCAGATGCAGAATTGTATTATTTATTCATGTATAGCATTTTATTATTATTATTATTATTATTACTAATATTTATAATATTTTAATAGTATTTAATCTTGTTTTATGCATTGCTATAATATTATTTTTATTATTGAATATTATTTTAAAAATATTATTTTTTCATGTAATATATATGTGTATATATATATATATATATATATATATATATATATATATATATAATTTTATTAATAATAATATTATTTAAAAAGTATTATTTTTTCATGTAATATATATATATATATATATATATATATATATATATTATATATATATATATATATATATATATATAAATTTATAATTAATATTTATTTTGTTTAATTTGACAGTTAATTTGTTAAATAATTTTAATATTATTCTCAACATAATTCTTCTAGATAATATAAATTATTTAAAAAAAAAATATTTAATATAAAATTAAATTATTTAATATTTATTTGAAATAAAACGTGAAGTATTCCAGAGTGAAACTGGGTATTCAGTGCGACAGGGTAGGTTATGATATTATTGGATCATATTTTTCATTATTATTTAGTAATCTAACTACACAATATAAAAGAGATGCACTTAATCATTCACAATAACACCAGAAACATTTCTTATGAAAGTAGATGGAGCCAATTCTGATTTCAAACCTTGAACTGTCTTTCTGAATCACCTACTGTTCTTGCTTTTTAGACGTGCATATGTTTCTTACAGACTCTAAAAATGATTTTCTGATGCTCAATCAAATAATCTGTCTATAGAAAGTTTAATCTCATGTTATTGGCTCTAAGCTCTTCATATCTTCGCATGCAGACAGCAGGATATGAAACAATCCTCAGACGTCATCTCTGTTCCTCTCTAAGATCTATAGAATATTATAGCACAGCACAGGAGCTGTAGATAATCTGGGGTAAAATTAAATCTAAACATAGAGTTTATGAGTTTATTATATATTTAGAATGGCTCAGACAGAATAAAGGAAGAGTGTATTGTATATTAAACAAATGAAAGGCTGTTTAAACGTCTCTCTTGTTGTCTTCAGAGAGCAGCTCGTCCGCCAGCAGCTACAGTTCAGAGTTCAGCCGGAAACTCCTGAGCACATACA
>NC_056583.1:24774894-24838725 GCF_018340385.1 Cyprinus carpio
GCTCGTGAAGATCATTCCTCCGCTGAGGAACAGTGAAAGTAAAGCTTCTGGAAACAAACGCTCCTCAAAAGATCCTGATGATCAGATTTGAGACTCTAAAACATGATTGATGGAGAATCAAGTAAAGCTGAGCTGCTTCAGTGCAGTAAGAGTTCATCTGGAGATATTACTGCAGTTATTCTGATGTTTACTTGATTAAAATCAGTCAAGATTTGACACGTGAAGCTCGAGCTGAAGCTGGACGTTTCTACAATTACACTAAAAGACAATTAACTTTTTAAAAATGTATGAACTATCAATCGGACGACAGAATGCATGTAGTAGATTGTGTGCAACAGCAACGTTTTGATCATGTGGATCATTTAGAGACATTAGAAATGAATAGGGTTCAAAGAAACGTGTTTGACAGAAGAAGGAGAATTCCAGGATGAGGGAATCAAGGAATTCATGGCCAATTGAATCATTATTGTGATTCACTGATCTAGTTTCAGTTCAGCAGCACGTGTGTTTTCCCTCACGGACAGACAGACAAACTCCCCCAACACAAGCAGGTCTGCTCCTGCAGCCAATCAGAGCACACTGGGCTCTATATAGGGAGTGTTTAATGCCTTCAGTGGGATGCAGAGCGACACACACCAGACCTGATCTGATCTGATCTGAACGCACATTCAGGTGAGTCGGGCTCTAACTACTGATTAAAGAGTTAATGCATGTCTGTGAACAGCTTTAAAACTTATCTAGATGGACAATATTCATAGCGACAATGATCTGTGACTGCAAACACTGTGAATGCATGCAGAGAGATGATATGTGATGTCCTGCAGCATGCAGCTGTTTGCTAAAGTTTCCTAATTCTTGAGAATTTTTATTTTATTATTTGATTTAAAAAAAAAAATGTGGAAACCCTATTTTAAGACAAAATAAAAGAAACTGGACAGTTGGATAGTTTCAGAGATCATTTGCGCTTGGAATTGATTGCGTTTATATTGAGATCTCTGATTTTGTAGATGTTTGGTGTCTCAGTTTGAGACTCTGTTGAGATCTCTTCTGAAACTCTCGAGGAGTTTCTCAGGAGAAACATCTCAGTCTCACTGCTGTCTAGGAAAAATATTATGAACATCTCATCTGTGATATTTCTGTTCCTGTGGGTGTGGATCTCCGCTCCGGGCCTGTTCTGTCTGATCCTGGTCTGATTCCAGGAAAAGTCATGTTTGTTTAGAGTCTTATCTGGATTCTCACTTCTTAAGTCTTGTCTTGAGCGTGCTTTCCTCTTGAGCTGGGCTCAGTGTGACACACTCTATTTTCAGATTAAACCGGTTAAACTATTTATTTATTCTTGAAATTTTGTGAGAATTCCTCATTAAGGGTAATGAATGTGCAAAGTTTCAACACATAGATGTGTTTTGGAAAGGCTGAACAAATTTTGTCAGCTATTATTTTATTTGTCATTATTATTATTATTATGATTTTATTATTATTATTTGTCAGCTATTATTTTAGTTTCAATGCAATTTGCAAAAAATCAAGCAGAGAGTCAGGTTAAAAATAAATAAATAAACTCATCAAAGGCTAAATACATGAGAACTTTTGAAATTTAAAACACAAAGTTTACTCAAAATTAAGACTCCTCTTCTGAATCATCTAGTAAAAATGAACTGTTTCTTTATCTAGTTGAATATCACAATCAAATCTGGTTGTTTTTAGTTATTGGTTTTTAACTGAAAACAAGTGAGAGAAACCCATTTTATACTCACAAGGTTTGAGAAAAAGACAAACAGCAATAGATACTTATACTATAATCCAAAAAACTCCAAAAACTGCTCATACTTGCAATAAAATTAAAAAAAATTATTAAAATTTTGTAACATTTCATCTCATTTCAAATAAAAATAAATATAAATAAAACTGACCCTGAACACAACTAAATACAATTAAAATAACACTATAAAAATAGAAGGGAATTGTTACATTTCTCATATTGTCTATTTTATATTTTTAGTCTCTAACAAGCAGAGGTTTTCTGTTTTCATAGTGCTACTGATTTTTAGCAAGATGCATGGAAACGAAAGTGATTTAATTTAACCCTCAACGCAGAAGTTGACGCAGTTTTTGAACACAAATCGAGGGTTAATCAAATGCACTTGTTACAGGTTTCAGTGTCCAAAGAAGAAGCAGAAATGGCTGGATTTTGGCTGCTGAGATTGATTCTAGCTGTAGCAGCTCTCACAGTGTGTGTAAGTGTGCTTCATACTTAACTCGCTTCCTTTTGGAGACTGTTTTAATTCTAGGAGAGAGAAAAAATAACAATAATTTATCCTTTTTTGTTGTGACCTCCAGACAGCCCAGCGCCGACTCTCTCCCAGCGTTTTACATGAGAAATCAGGTACATAAACTCTGTCTGCAGTCTTTATTTTCCAGCAGATTGTAGTCCAAATGACTGATTCAGAGTACTTTTAGATTACTTTTGAACTCACATACATATAACAAAAAATTAAAAACTAACACAATACAACAAAATAAAAAAAAAAAAAAAAAAGAAAGAAAATATATTAACAACATGAAGTGCGTTAAATATTACATTACATCAAGGTTTCCCGAACTGGGCTTCGTGAAGGAAATGCAGGGGGTCTGTGAATTTAATGAAAAGCTAATAATTCATTAAATCATTAAAAAAAAAAAAAATTAAAATAACAATAATCAAAATAAAACATCTACTAAAAAAGTTTTTTTTGACTATTTGTTTACCTGCATGTCATGTGACCATTAACCAACGTCAGAGAACCGTGAACATGCAAATTATGAATTATTTATTGCTATTGTGTAATAAAAAAGTAACTGTAGTCTGATTATGAGTATTTTAAGATATGATATAATCTAATTAAGTATTTTTTGTAATCCATGTTATCCAGATCACGTGTAATCAGTTGCTAGCCAGCAGTTTTCCGGATGTCATGTTTGTTATGATTGTTTGTGTCCCTGCAGGTGTTGTGTGTCTGAATGGAGGGACGTCTCTCTTGTCTCCGTCGGGGCGTCACATGCTCTGTTTCTGTCCTGATGGCTTCAGTGGCTCCAACTGTGAAAGAGGTGCGCATCACTCATATGTGTTTATTATCATGAACTGATGTTTGCATGCATTCATATCCATGTATGATGTTTTGTGACAGATGAATCCGTCTCCTGCTTTGACGGGTTGGGTCTGCAGTACAGAGGTCCCGTGTCCAAATCAGAGAGTGGGCGAGAATGTCTGGAATGGGATTCAGAGAGTGTGCGTGGAATTGGAGCCTATCCCAAGAATCATGGCCCGGGACGACACAACTACTGCAGGCGAGTTACTCTGAGTGAAGAGCGCAGGCTGACTGAGAATACTAGAATGAGAACAAACAGACGCTGGAGAGCCTAGACTTGCCCGGTAATCCGTTACTAGGAGTTCCCTAGAGACCATAGATAAGTAGAAAAGCTGAAAAATACTAAATCAACATGCATTTGTCCTGAAGGGATGGATATGAATAGAACAAGAAAGCTGGCGTGATGTTACGGAGCTCAGTTTGAGCAAATCTCACGAAAGATGTCAAGAACATGTGTTGGGCATAATTCACCCTGAAGTTAAAAGTCATCATTGATATTACATTTAATAATAAAAAAAAATAAATAAATATATATATATATATATATATATATATATATATATATAATTGAATTTATATTTGAAATAAAACAAATTTAAGATTGAATTTATGTTTCGCATAAAATTAAGATTTTTGGATTATTTTTAATCGAAAAATTATTTTGGAATAATAATTAATAACATTACTGTATGAATAAATAATATTTAATTTTAAAGTAAATTTTATATCATTTAAAATTATTTTAAGTTTTTTTTTTTAAGTTTTGCATAAAAAATAAGCTTTTAGGATGATTAAGATTTTTATGCATTGTTAGTGACAATTAAGCATATTTACTGCAATAACATTTATTTATATTTTACTGTAGTATAGTAAATCAATACCGTTATACAGTTATTCATTATTTTAAGTTTATTCAAATCATCAATGTTTTTAAAGTTTTTTATAATATTTTTGGATCATTAGCTATGTAAATCAATACTTTTTAAATCAAAATAAAACTAACATTTAAATTAAAAATAGTACAACACATATTAACATGATGTACATATACGTTACAGTTCATATATTACAGTATGAGAATTTATTTATTTTCATTCTGGGGTGAAATATGACCCAGATATGTTCTTGCCAGGATTTCTGAAATTCCCTCTTATTCTCAAGCCCAGACGTGAACATCTGCAGAAATCTTCACAAACACACCTTGCACACCTGTCTGAGCCTGTGCTCCAGAACCCTGAGTCATTCAGGCGCTGCTGAGTGCCACTTCTCTGTGCTGTTCATTTCTCTTATCATGTCAGCTACATCCATCATAACACGCACATGTTCCGACACCAACAGAAACACACAACACACCCACACACCGTTGCTACACACACACCACCGCCACCATCATCAAGAAGGACTACTACAATACACCACGCTCAAAAAAAGATCACGGTGCGATTCCGTCCATCTTACTGTGTTAATGTAATATTACGAAATATCTGTAAATATCTGACATATGAAATGGTTTGATGCAGGTTCTGGCAGTCTGACAGGTGCGCAGTCCGGTGAGATCATTTGATGTGCATCAATATTGTGGAGCATCTGTCTGTATTCGCTGCTGTTTGATTGACAGGCTGAACTGTCTTTCATCCAATAGGCTGGCAGTGTGGCCAGAGGGAGGAGCGGAACATGAAGGTTGTGGGCGGGGCTTTGAGCACGGTGGAGCGCCACCCCTGGATGGCGGCGGTGTTCAGCAGGAGCGCCCGCGGGAGATCGTTCACCTGCGGCGGGAGTCTCATCTCGCCCTGCTGGGTCCTCACGGCCGCGCACTGCTTCCCCGACGGGTCGGTACAAACAAACCGGATAGGAGAGAGGAAACTACAGACATGTCAATGCGTTCCCCTGTGGAATATTATAATAATAGGCTAATAATATGATATGTGAAGAAAAATATAAAGCCTATTACAGTAGTAAAAAAAAAATTGCGTTCCACCGAGAAACCGAGAAATCTCGCGTTTTTGTGTTCACTCGCAAAATGTTTTTGAGAAAAACAGTGTTTTTCATGGGAACGCAAAAGTTCTGGTGATGGGAAAAAAAAAATGTGTGCTTTTGCATTCACTCGCAAATTCTTGCGTTCCCCCCAGAAATTATTGCAAGGGAAAAAGGGGGTTAAAAATATGTTCTTGTGATGAAAAAAAAGCAGCGAAGAAAGCATTTCTCAGCAGAACGGAACAATTCTGGTGATGGAAAATATGAGATTAGATTTCAAAGCTTTTACAATCATTTGCAAACTTTTGTGTTCCCCTGAGAAACTGTGCAAACGTTCTGGTGATGGGGAAAAATATGAGATGGGTGAAAAAAAATGTCCCCCAAAAAAGGCAAAAGCCTTGAAATGTTTATTTTCTTCCATGTTCCTTTTTTAGGGCCTTCGTGATAAATGCATTTGGATGAAATTATTGAATAAACGAGAAGCATGTGAGATGGATGGGAAGAAAAAAGCATGGATGGACGTGTTTCTGGAAATATATTTACACATGCATCTCTTCTTGTTTGTTTTCAGCACTAAGACTAGCCTGCATAAACTCTCAGTATTTGTGGGGAAGAACGCCATCAATGAGACGGATGCTCAGAGAGAGCAGGAGCTCAGGGTCTCGGAGCTCTTCATCCATGAACACTTCGACAACACAGACGGCAACTACAACAACGACATCGGTAACACTGACTGAGAACTAACTCCACTGAACCCTAAACATGCCAACAACACATTTACACAATTCACCTTAATAAAAATCAAAAAATAAAAACACAGTAAACACAAACCACATCCCCAAAAATCATCAACTTTCTGAAAAGACCAGTTTATGCTGGTACAGACCGGTTTAGTGATTGCTGGTTCTGGTGAAGCTGGTTGACCTGTAAAGTTTGGCTGGTTAAACTAGTAAAGGAGCGTTCAGAATATAAAACACTAAACGTGCTGCTCTTTTCAGCAAAGTCAAAGTAGCTTTATGAGTTATGCGTCAGACTGTCATTAACATCTGATTGGCTGGTCTGTGTTCAGCGCTGTTGAAGATCCGCAGTCCTGACGGTCACTGTGCTAAAGAGTCCAGTTCTGTCAAGACGGTTTGCATCCCTGAAGCGCATCAGTCTCTCAGTGCTGGGACGTCCTGTGAGGTCACTGGATACGGCAGAGAACAAGAAGGTAATTGGCGGAGTTAGTGTTGAGAGTGTGTTTGTTCTGTTTGGGCTAATGAAGGGTTCAGTCATTGTGTGTGTGTGTGTGTTGTAGGGTTGTGGTATTACTCTCAGTATCTCAGAGAAGCAAAGGTCAACCTGCTGTCACAGGACGTGTGCTCGAGTAAAGAATATTACGACAGCATGTTCACAGACAACATGCTGTGTGCCGGGAGTCCCGACTGGAGCGCGGACGCATGTAAGGTGAGCCGGAAGCTACTTATTTAACAACAATGATCCTTTTAGATGTGCTGGCATATTAAATATATAAAATGCATATCATGGCACTGCAAATTGGGTTCAAATTTACATTTATTCATTTAGCAGATGGGGAACAATTTGGTGTCTCGTTACTTTTCTAAAACAATAAAGGCTATTTCAATGCATGAAATTACATTTAATTGTGTACATATTACATAAGCGTATACAAACCAAAATTTGTCATCCCTACTCGTTGACATCTTAATTTATAACTATTTTATTATTATTTTGGATCTTCAACCCTGTTACCTATTCTAGCATATCATTATGTTATTAAAACCTTTAATCAAGGATATATGTCTGTCTGTCTATCTATCTATCTATCTATCTATCTATCTATCTATCTATCTATCTATCTATCTATCTATCTATCTATCTATCGATCTGTCGATCTATCTATCTATCTATCGGATCTATCTATCTATCTATCTATCGATCTGTCTATCTGTCTCTCTATCTCTCTATCTATCTATCTATCTATCTATCTATCTATCTATCTATCGATCTGTCGATCTGTCTATCTATCTATCTATCTATCTATCTATCTATCTACTGTATCTATCTATCTATCTATCTATCGATCTGTCCATCTATCTCTATCTATCTATCTATCTATCTATCTATCTATCGATCTGTCTATCTATCTATCTATCTATCTATCTATCTATCTATCTATCTATCTATCTATCTATCTATCTATCTATCTATCTATCTATCTATCTATCTACTGTATCTACTGTATCTATCTATCTATCTATCTATCTATCTATCTATCTATCTACTGTATCTATCTATCTATCTATCTATCTATCTATCTATCTATCTATCTATCTATCTATCTATCTATCTATCTATCTATCTGTTGATTGATTTATATTTTGTAATGTATTATTTTATATTTGTTGTTATTGTTTTTCCTTTTTTTAAATCACATACACATACTCTATTTATATTGGCACAAAAAGGAAATTGTAACAGTAATTTTCTGCTGAGACATTATCTGTTAATATTTGACAAAAAAAATACAGGTAAAACACTGGTTAAAAAAAAAATCAGTAATAATAATAATACAGAAGATTCCATAATTTTAATGCAGTGCATTGTTGCCTATTTTTACAGTTTTTTTTATTTTATATTTATTGCACATTGTTAGCACTGAGAAGCAATAAAAGTCTCTCAGGTTGATGCATCTGTTCTTCTGGGATGTTTCAGGGTGACTCTGGCGGGCCGCTGGTGTGTCGTGTCCGTGAGCGTGTGTTTCTGTTCGGTGTGGTGAGCTGGGGAGAGGGATGTTCCAGACAGTTCCGTCCTGGAGTTTATACCAAAGTCAGCAACTATTACAACTGGATCCTGGAGAAAACCGGATTGCTGTCACTCAGCTGAGAACAGGAGCTCACCTGCCCTCATTCACCACAGAGACCAACACAAAGAACATGAACCAACAACTGCTCAAACTGATTTCTGTTCAGTTACTCGTTAATATGTCCATCATTCTTACATTCCATTCTATTGCAAAGATATAGCAGCAGCTCAAAGGACTTTCCGTATGAAAAATGTTTGTGAAAGTATTGTTTTGCATTGGTATTGAAATGTACAGTGTTACTTGGTTTTCATTTGTTTTTATAATTTTATATTGCTGTGTTACTATTAATGTTTTGTCAATGATAAAAGCCAATTATTAGGCCAATAAACAAGCACTGTGTACATTCTGAGTAAACGTTGTGTAAAATAAGTGTTTGTATTAATATGTGTGTATAAATAGATATAAATGTATTTCCTAATAATAAATAAATTGTACACAAGATAATTTAATAAGATTTTTGTTGTGTTATGAGCACATGTGACATGTTTCTGCATGTTTAATCTCCTTGAGTAGTGTATTCATTCATGACCAGTCAAAGCAAACACAATTAACACTCGCATAATTTGACCATAAACTCACTGCAATTTACTCAGATACACACGCTTACTATCAGTGCTATGCTATGACAATGGGTTAAAATGTGTGTAAAATGTCAGCGTGACTAAGTCCGGATCATCGTAACAGCTGTGTGTGTAATTCCAGGGCAGCTGCTGAGTGGAAAAGCCGCTTTACCCACAGGATGAGGTCATCGGGTCAAAGGTCAGACTGACTCACAGATGGAGTTTAAAGCACTGATGTCACTCACAGGAAACCCCTCACTCACACAAACAATGTCACTGCCCAGTTAGGTCTGTACATTTGATTTTCCAGTAACTCCCAAAGAATTTTCTATTGTCATGGATGCAATTCCTAAATGAGTTGTTATGCTTTTAAGGGAGTCTGCTGGATCATCCAGCACTTTAACTATTTCTTTGAAATCCCAGTACAAAAACTATGCATCCTTCATCACATAACTATAAAATTAGATCTCTCTTTCAAAAGGAGCTAGTAACAATTTGGTGTGTCTTATTGGAAGAATTCAGTCGATCATATTGACTGAAAAAAAGTATGGACTCTGCCTTTGAAATACATAATAACTAACAAGATTTTTACACAAAAAAAATCTCATTCAAACAATTACACACACATAAACAACCCAACTAAAGTGTTTCTGAAAAGGTTTAAATCAGGTATAGATGCAAGCTGTTCTTTTTGTGGTGCCCTTAATGAATCTGATATTCATATCTTCTGGGATTATCAGTTACAGCTGTTTTGGATTGAGTTTTCTGATGTTATTAATCACAGTGTGATCCCCGGTTTCTCTCTGCTTTTTAAGGATGTACTGTACGGTTTCTTTAATATGCAAAAAGATAAAATTAATGAACACTTTATTATTAACCTATAGTATTACTTCTTGCAAAATGTAATATTCACCACAGTAAATTCTCTCATCAAATCCTTTATTTATTTATTTTTTTTTAAAAAAGAGGTTCACCAGTATATCCAGACTATTTCATCTTCCAAGAATCTTAAAGCTTTAACTTATTTCACTTTTTAAATTTATTTGAATAAAAATTTAATTTTGTATTATTTATTTAGTTATATACATGCATAAACGGCACTTTGCTTGTAATGTAATATATATACATTTATATATAAACATTATCACTAATGCAACACTGATTGACAATATTATAATATAATCTGTAATAATGATCATAAATATCAGAATGTTTGATTTTACACTTTAAAAAAAAGAAGAAGGTAAAAAAAAGGTTGGGACGATACCCTTTCATAAAAAATAAATATGTACCTTTAAGATACTAATATGCACCATTTGGGGGTAAAGTAAAATGGAAACAAAGATGTACATTTTAGCTTTTGTACTTCAGGGCACCGCCCCAGTGTCAGCTCTGTACCTATTTTTCTGAGAGGCGCTGAAGTTTCTTATTCAGCCACTAGATGGGAGACAAAGTCCACTGACTCTGTCAACACTTCATCTTAACACACACACGACATCACTGACCAGTGCTAAAAATATCAAAGCATACTAAACTGTGGAAATAACTGAATGTGTGATATAAAGTCTAAAAATAGACATCTGTTTCATAGAATCATATGACATAACCCAAGTTTTTATTGGCAAAATTACACTTACTGTACAAGGAATTTGACTGCTTGGGTTGCTGCAATATATATATATAATATATATACTATATATATATATATTATATATATATATATATATATATATATTATATATATATAATAAAATAGTCATCGTGCCAAATCAATTACTTCAGATCTAATATAAGTAACGTATGAACTAATATAAGTAATAACTAATAAAACATTTTAAAAATAAAATAAAGAATGTAATAATTCACCAAATTTCGCATGGATTTGAATCCTTTAATTCTTGGGCTGCATTAATGACTTGATTTAACAAAAGACAGATTTTTAATCAGGTGTTTCTGTAGGCTTCTGTAAAAATGTTTAGTCGTGCAATCTAAACCAAACAGTGCTTCATTTAGTAGCAACATAAATAAACTGATTCAATTACCTCAAATACGAAAAAATAGGACAACATCACCATCATTAATGTGTCACTTTATAGTTCAGATCAAAGATGTTTAATATTGAGGTGAGCAGTATGAACACACACACACACACACACACACACACACACACACACACACACACACTTGTGTTTACTCTGAGCTCCCTGAACTTACTTCCTTAATTCTTTCTTTTCAGACTCTTCCATATTCGGTCATGCAGCCTGCTGAGGGTCTCTGGGCAAATTCTTGGGCTGTTTGAGGCGTTTGTGGGGTTGAAACAGCTTGAGACACTGTTATTGTTGTTTCAGTTCAATCAGAGCAATGATGAAGGCTGCAACCTGCTCGTACGATTATGAACAACAATTCCATCATGATATAACATCTGTTTTCATCCACACCGACATCGTCATGTGCATTTATGTGTTTTGAGTTTTCAAGAGTTCCAACACAAGTTTGCACATCAGTAAATAATGTTTAATTCATATTAAGACTTTAAAGCAGTAGCTGTTCTAGTATACATATATGACAATGCCATGATATATATATGGGCCTGTATAATTTTATCTGATTCATCAGTGAATAAGTATGTATCATGAAACCGTGCACATTTTAAGTTAATTATATTGTATTGTTTCATTGTTGTTTACTGATCTAGTTGCAAATAAAAGTGGAAATATGGCATGAAGGCTTCAAACAGATCCTAAACAATGCTGAGCAACACTCAGACTGCGTCGGTGCCCCCTGGCACTCAGAATTCCTCATCCAGAACAGCAGAATCAAGTTTCCTTTTTAGGGCATGAGAATGTATTGCGTAATTTGGGAAGAACTCGCTTCTCTAGCAAACATGACAAAGGCAATGGGCGGAGCCAATCGAGATGAATGACGTTTGTGCGAACCAATCGCATTCACGGGCGCGCCGGCGCTCGCTCTTCGATTGGCGGATGGGGAGTTTGCGTCATCCGGGAGGTTTAGGTTGAGTGAAATGTGGGAAGCCGCGAATCGATTCTTCCGAACAGTTCATTTCAACGAGCCACTTCAAAGAAAGAGTTCGTCATCGCGTCCTCCTAGAGGTTAAACCGTTTTTTTTTTTTTAATAAATATGTATGTAGACATACATAGAGTTCAATGATATGTTTTTTTTGTTTTGCAGTAGAATAACTGCGATTAATAGCAAAGAATTTAGTAGCCTATGTAATGAATCAAATTCTAGACAAATAATTAGGCTACTAGAATGTTAGGCTATAATAAGTAGGCCTACTCGTATGGTATAGGTATCTACTTTTTCATAGTAAGCCTAATTCTTTAACTCTTGTGCTTTGGTAATATTGTAAATGATTGTTGGATCTGACTCTAATATCTAATGAATAGTTCCTAGTGACATTAAAAACATAGTATTACAGTTGGATTATTTACTAATTAAAATAACCGGTAGCAAAAAAGCAGAATAAATGTCGAATTCAGTGAGTTGTTGACTCGTGGAGCGCGATGCGCGATTGAATCGTGAACCGACTCCAGCGAACGATTCATTCACGAGTCGCTTCCCACGATGGTTAGTTAGTTGCTGAAGGAGAGTCAGTGTGTTCTTGCGGGGGATAGTCTCGGTTCTCGGATACGGAGAGGGGATTGTGGATACACACTTGGAAAGAGAGTTTGCTTTCTCTTAAGGTCTCATCATGCCGGTTTTTCACACGAAGACGATCGAGAGTATCCTGGAGCCGGTGGCCCAGCAGATCTCTCATCTGGTCATCATGCATGAGGAGGGAGAGGTGGACGGGAAAGCCATCCCGGACCTGACCGCTCCCGTGGCCGCTGTGCAGGCAGCTGTCAGTAACCTGGTCCGGGTAAGAGCTCGGGGTTTACTCTCATTTATAAGCGTGAACGCGCATCTTATGATCTCAGCGTGCGTGGAAAGTGTCGTTGTTTGGTGTTAATGTATCCACGAAAGTTTCCTGAAGTTCTCTGGCTTTGATCCAAACCGAGTTCCGCCTTTTCCTCTTGGATTTCGCCCTTCCCAATGAAACCACGACGTGCCATTCAGTGCATCTGATATCAGACCAAAAAAAGTGAAACTAGTCGTTTAGTTGTTGATTTGTGTAACATGGCATGTTCAGGAACACGAGGTGGAGAGCTGTCTCGCTCAAGGTTGATGAATCAGTGCAATAAAGGATTTTATTGGCTTCTAAAGAAACATTAACACCAGTGGAACCTTTACACTCCACAGAAGTTCTTTGTTGTGTAAAATCCTCTTTAGATTAATAAAATGTTTCATGCAACAAGGAAAAACAATGGTTCTTTGGTGAATCAAAACTGGTTCTTCTGTGGCATCGTTGTGAAAACCCCTTTTTTGGAAACTTTAGTTAGTGTTTTGTGGATTTAACCCACATTCTTTCATTGAGGGTCTTTAATTTTCTTTGCAAAACGTTCATTTAGATTTGCTGATTCATATATTGTTTGAATCTTCTTGACAGCGTCTTACTAACCTCAGGTAACCACAGAGTCTACAGCGGTTCTTCGAGATCTTGAGGCATCCGCATCAAACCACACAAACCTCTGTAGTCCCAACCAGAGACAATATAAAACCCACAATTAATTCCAAAAAATTAACATTAGGACAATTTTAAAAAAACATATGCCCAATTTATGTACGTAACATTAAGTAAGAATACATCCTGCAATTTTAAGTACAATTTACAGAAGACAATGAATCTGTAAATAATGCACGAGATATCACAACACATAAACACATTTTGTTAGATTATACAGCTGTATACACTGTATATACAACAATTGATGTCTGTTTTTCTATTTTTATTTTTATATAATACTTTCTTATCTGTGTGTGTGTGTATATATATATATATATATATATATATATATATATATATATATATTTTTTTTTTTTTTTAAATAATTTACACGCACGTTATATATATATATATATATATCTATATAATATATATATATATATATATATATAATATAATAAAAATATAAAATCATTTAATTTAATAAAAAATAAAAGCAATATATAAATAATTATATAAATAATTAAAAATATTATATTTAAATTATAATTATAAATAGATAAATATAAGTATAAAATAAAATATTTATACATCTATAATTAATTTAATCTATATAAAATTTATTGAAATAATTTTTTTGTTGTTTTCAGTTGCGTTTCAGTTCATTTTGGCCCCTGGTCTCATCAGATTAGGACAGAGCTGATCTGCTGTGGGTCTCTCCAGAGGAAGGGGAATGGTGTGTTGTGGAGAGATGCTGCAGAAGTGCTTCTATCAGCTGTCTGCCTGCGTGTGTGTGGTTACCTAAAACGGAAACAAAACCTTCAGAAGCCTGTAAATTCATGATCAAGCTTCTCTTCTGTTATTCTCAGCAGCTGTCCAGAGTTAACTTTAGACTCTTGACATAACATTGGATGGAGGTTTTTGTTCCTCTGTGTCTGTCTTGAGTCTGTGTCACAGTGACTGGAGTTTAATGTCTAATGAGGGTTGATTGAGGTTATAGTCGTTTCTATTTTGAGGTTTAAGTTGTTTAGGTGTCTATGTGACCCCACCCGGAACACTTCCTGTCTGAGCAGCTTTGTTGTTTTCTCAAATAACTTATGGCATTGTGGTTTCTAATGTCTCTCGTCTTCATCTCAGGTTCATCTGAGATTTCTGTGCACTTTATCGCACAGCAGTCTCAGTTTAGCACAATATTAAAGCTTTATTGCTTCTGTTTGAATGGTCTTATTTCTTTTTTTCTGCCTCTCGTATATTTCTCCTCTTCCTTCCTCTTTGCTTTATTTCTCTTCCTCTATTTATTTATGTGTAATTTGGTTAGCTAGTGGTATGCAGTGTAGATTCGTGGGCGTGTTAGTGGTTTATTATAGATTTTTGGACTTCTTACATTTAGAGAGACAGAAATGATTTACTGTTTTAGTCGAGACACAACTTCAGAGCTCAGAGTGCTTAATAGAAATTATGTTTTGAGGCTGAATGAACTTTAGTGAATTATTCATAGTGTCTCTGCAGGACAGAGCGCACAGAGACTCTTCAGACAGAGAATCAGACTCACTGAATCATGAAATTTGATCCTGCTTTTTCTGTGACGTGAGAACATAAAGAACAGCATGAGGCTGGGTCTAATTAAATTGAATTAAAAAATAAATGTCATTTTTAATTTTTAACAGTCAACAATAATACAATAAAAATGTAATTGTTCAAAACACTCATTTAAAATATTAATTATATTATTGCAAATGATTTTAAAATAAAAAAAATATATTTTAAAAAGTAAATGTAAAATATTAATATATTATTTTTAACCATATAAGTATTGTAATAAAATAAAAATGTATACATAAATTGTAATTGTTTAAAAACAGTAATTTAAAATAATGTAAAATCAAAATAAATTACTTAAAAAGTAATTAGGTGATATGAATATTTTTATATTCATGTACTATTTATATAAATATTTATATTTATATAAATTATATTATTATATATTTTGCAATTATATTTACAAATACATTACAAATTAATTATTTTCTCATCTAAGTATAGTTATACATTTAAAACATTTATACATATAATAAAATGTTTTCATTTTAAAACATTAATTTCCAATAATAAGTTTATTATTTAAAATTATTTTTAATCAAATTATTTTTAAAAAGATACAATTCATGTTTATAAATATTAAAATATTATATATATAATTGTAGTTACAAATATTAGACTAATTATAGTATGTATACACTTAAAAATTACAATATTGTTATATATTATATATTATATTTATATATTTTTTTAACCCATCTGAGTACAATAATCAAATAAAAAAAATACACATAATAAAATATAATTGTTTAAAAACATTAATTTAAAATAAAATATTTTATAAAATGATTTAAAATCAAGTGGTACAATTTTTAAATATTAAAATATTATTTTTGCAATTATATTTCCAATTATTATATTAATTAGTAGTTCATTTCTTTGCTGTCTTAGATGGACTACTTCCTCTAGATCTTTAGATCTTTTCATCTTAAAGAGGGATGCCTCCCATCTCTTTGATCTAAAAATTATGTTTTCGCATTCTTGTTCTGAAAGTTTTGCGTAATAGACACACATTCTGTGGTCAGTGCTGGGAATGTGTGCGGCTCTGTGTCTTCTTTAGGATCTCTGTCTAGAATTGATCGAGGCTGAAGGGTCAAATGCTGCTTGGCTGAACATTTCTCAAGACCACACGGACGAAAGCCTCCTCCCAACACTACAAGAGAAGCGTTTGTTATCAGAGCTGAGAGGAATCCGGCTGTATTAGGCAAGATACTGCTGCTGAAGGCCATGAACTACTCCAGTTCTTATTTTAGGAGACTTCTTTTGGAAGAAAGAATTTTATCTGCATTGCACAGGCACCAAAGGAGATGGAAGTTGTGTTTATTTCCTTCCAGATGAAAGATAATCGCAGTGGAGATCTTAGACTTGACTCTCTTCCTCGAAAGCTTCTGCAGGAAGTTGCTTTATGCAGAAACTTGTTCTTTCACAGCATCAGCTCAACCACAAGACTCGCTGCAGATCTTCAAGTGAGAATACAGCCAGCGGATGATCAGCGCAGCTCATTATATCACCTTAAACTAAAGCTGCATTCATCTACGGATGTGAATGATACCACAAATCATGAAAAATCATGATGATACTCAAGCGCAAAAAGACTGTTTGATGTGAAATCTGCACGTTTTGTGGGTCTCTGTGTGAAAGAGCAGTGAAGTTACATCTACACAAAGGTCTTCACTACAGCCTGCCAAAATAAAAGTTTGGTTTAACCTGAAGAAATTGTGACAGAAATGTATTATTTTAGAGTAGAATGTACTTCTCAAAGTAATACATTTTTAAAATAAACTAATTTAATTTATTTTAATTTAAAATTCAAATTTTAGAAAAAAGAATTGTTAAATATTAATTTTTATTACATTTTAAAATATGAATTAAATTGACATTAAATTGTTTTATGCCCTCATTTAATTACCACCAATTTTGATAATAAATTAGTATTAAATCATAAATCCAGAAAAAATAAACATAGAACACAGAATTTCAAATAAAATAAAATACTTAATAGGCCCCTATTATTGTAAAAATATTAATAAATTATTCAGTTGATGAAGGTTTTATGAATTCAGTTGAATAGACATGCTTTTTGTTTAATAAATTAAATAATTATTTAATTAAATCGTTAAAACAGAATCCAGAAAAGCGGAAAACACAGAAGACCTTAAAAATGTTATTTCTGTTAACTGTTTCATCGGCTGTTGTTAAATTGTATAAGTTTCATGATTTCAGTTAATTAGACATGATTTTAATCAACAAAAATTACTTTAACTGTTAAAACAGAGCCCAGAAAAATTAAAACAGAAAAAAATTATAATTTGGGGAAAAAATAAAACTGATTTCATAGAGCCTTAAAAATGTACTTTCTGTTAAACATTTAATCAGTTGGTGTAAAATTGTATACGTTCCATGATTACAATTAATTAGACATGCTCTTTGATTAATAACACTTAATTTAACTGTTAAAACAGAATCCAAAAAAATTAAAACTGACACAAAAAAACCCTGCATTTAGAGAAAGAAAATAAGAGAATTTAGGAAAAATAAAACTGATTTTAATTAATTAGACATCTTTTTGATTAGTAATATTTAATTTAACTGTTTAAAAAAAAAAAAATCAAACATAATTTGAGGAAAAAAATCAATAATTTCTTAGTAATCTAGTTTCAAGATGTCCAAAATTTCACCATTACTGAATTTTTAAATCTGAGGTATCCTTTTTTGGTTTATTTATTTGCCCAGTTTTGTTATAACACTTCAAATAGTCATCCTGGAGCTTTCTGAATAGGTTTTGGTAGGCTTTGCTTCCTCCAGATTGTCTGTGAGGTTCTCTGAGGAAGTTTTCTGTGGCTTGTGTCCTTGTCTCAGGGTTATAATGTTCCAGAGCTGAAGAGAAGAAGGCTTTTAGTTCCTTCCAGTGCAGACTAAGAGTCAGTCGGCTGATTGTTGTTTATGTGTCTCGGACCGGACAGATATACAGTCTCTCTCCATTCAGCCAGCGCTCACAGGAGGGGACGTTTATCATCAGCCTGTTGTTATAATTACACGCAGAGATAATGTGTTCCTAAATAACTCTTTAAGAGAAGCGTGGGACGAGAGCAGAGCTTCATTCAAGCAGAACTAAGTTTTTCCATCAATCACACAGAGTTGTTGGCTTGTTTGGGTGCCAGATTTTTTTATTGCTTTTGTAGTCGGGAAGGAATGGGTTAGTTATGTTGTGGTTCGTGAGGTTAATTAAAAGGGTTTACAAACCCTGTCGAGATTGTGATGGTTGGATTGGCGTCAGGATAACTTAAAGACTGACTTCTTAGTGCTGGTTATCGCCAACTATGTCATGATGTGATGCACATGCTTTACAGTGTCATAGAGCGCAACAAGAGAAAATAATCCCATTTATTTGCACTACAAAATGACTTAAACTTTTAAGATTCTGTAGAAGACAGAAGTCAATATGACTTTCTCACTGGAGGAAGTGTTATGCATTATGGACTCGTATTTAAGTTATAAACGTCTTAATGCTGGGTTTGTTCCAGCTTTTGTCTTCTCCAGAGGTTAACTGATGGACTGGAGTGCTGTGGATTATTGTGATGTTTTTATCAGCTGTTTGGACTCTCATTCTGACGGCACCCATTCGCTACAGAGCATCTGTTACTGAGACACTGATGCAATGCTGCATTTCTCCAAACCTGATGAAGAAACAAACTCATCTGCAGCTCGGATGACGAGAGGATGAGCACATTTTCAGCAAATTTTCATTTACTAGTCGAAAATTTGCACATCCCTAAACAATCAAAATAAGATTGCATCGGCGCAGAACGACTAACTTTCCAGCTCTGAGTCATGAGTCATGTTTTATAACGCTAATCTAATCAAAGTGCCGTTTCTGCAATTTCCACCATGATAGAGTTTTCTCTAGTCTCTTTTTACCCCAAATGCGAAATATTTGGTGCTGTAATAACTCGGCTCAATTTTAAAAGAAGATGGTTGTCTTATTTAATAGAGTTGAGCACAAGAGCGGTGTGTGAGAGCTCTTCTCAGCGTGTGTGTAGAGCATTGAGAAGCGCGTACAAAGAGCCGTCTGTTAGCCGGACGCGAGCAGACTGTCCTCACATTTCCGCCAGCTCTCCATGAAGCTTTTATCAGCTGCTGTGAGTGTGTTCGGAGCTGACAGTGCCATAATGAGACTTACAGGAAGTGACTTCATCATTAAGTGATGTTTCAGCCTGAATGCTCCTCAAAACCCACGGCAGCACAACTGTTCTTCAGTACTGCGAGATGCGTGAGGCCTTCAAGCACAGTTCACCTGAAGGTTCGAAGTCCGTCATCATTTCCTTCCCCTCATGTCGTAAAGCAGTGTGACTGATCTCCTTCAGTGGAAAACAAAAGAGGATGTATTTATTGTCGTCATGAGGCTGTTGAGTTCCAGCAGTGATGAAAACAGCAGCATGAAAGTAGTTCATATATTTAGAGTCTTCAGTTCAGATATGAATTAGTCAAAATAATCTCAAATGATGCTTGAGATAATGGACATGAAATCATTTTGGAATTGAACATTAGTGCATATAAGATTTATGAGGGGAATATTTCAGGGCTATTTAACTATTTAAAATGTTGTTTGGTAGACTTTATAAGACTCGTAATTTAGAGGAAGTCATATAGACTGCATTTAATTATTTATTAATTAATTTATTTATTTATTTTAATACATTTTCTTATTTGTATTTATTTTAGTTAATTAATTTAATTTAAATTATTTATTTTTTATGTGAATTAATAATTAAATTCTTATAAATTATTCTTGATTTATTTACAGTTGTATTATTTTAATTAATTATTTTAATACATTTAATTAAATTAATATTAATGAATTTTTATTCTTTTAAAGTGTTATTGATTTATAATTTTTTTAATTTATTTTAATTATTTAAATTGATTTCGATTAAATTAATAAATTAATTAAATTTGTAATTATTTATAATTTGCTTTTAATTAAGTTCAAGTATTTTACGTTGTTTATTTTAATCAGTTAAAACAAATACAATTTATTTTAAGTAATTAATTAACTAGTTAGAATAAAATGTAATTATTTTTATTTATTTTAATTATTTAACTTAATTATTTTTATTTATTTTAATAAATATAGAATTTCCTTAATAACCTCAGTCTGTATTATAAAAAACATTCTTAAATTTATGCAATAAATCTCTATTTGTGCTCCACAGAAGATTTTAGACTACTTGAGGTGGAGTGATTTTTCATTTTTGGGTGTACTATGCTGTTGGATTTGTGACTAAACCTGTTCTTACCTGTCTGATGTTTTAGCTGAGCAGCTCATACTGCTCTTTCATGAGGAAACGCAGATGTTCTCTGATCTGACGTCATCCAATTCGTCTGAACATGCAGCCTGCGATTGAGCAGAATTATGCTTATTACTGGTTACTTTTGCTCAGAGTTAGGGTTAATGATTTGAATAAAGCTCTTTAAGTATCAAACTTTATTTGAGCTGAATGTTTTTTCTGAATTGTGTAGTTGAGTTATATTGGAAAAGGGACCTGAGCTGGATAGAGAATAACACAGAGATGTGAAACAGGACTTATTTCACATCACAGTACTAGGTTTCTAGTAGAATGCACTGCAGGTATATGCTGAGAATGACAGACTTGGTTTAGTTGCATCATGTTCAAATAACTTCAGTGTGAGCTAATTTTGGGAGAAAAACGGTTAAACGTGGCCTGGAGAACCAAACATGAAGTCATCTGGATGACAGCAGACCTGCTCTGTGTGTGTGTGTGTGTGTGTGTGTGTGTGTGTGTGTGTGTGTGTGTGTGTGTGTGTGTGTGTGTGTGTGATTATCTCCAATGAAACACTGACTCACAGAAGTGGAAACATAAAAAAGAATCACAATCATCACGTAAAAAAAAAAACAAATAAACCTAGCACATAAAATAGGTTTCCACTCATTTTTAATAAATAGAAATATTTATTTTTGGTATCTAGAATATTTTAATATATGCAGCTACTTTCATGAACACCTGATGTGACGACGGAAACGAATCATTTTAATCTGAGCTGAATCGAAGACATTTTGAACTGCTTATTTAAAGTGAATCAAACTTATTTATTGTGAAAAAACATTCTAGAAATTATGCAATATATCTCCTTTTGTGCTACGCAGAAGAAATAAGTCATATATTCAAGCTCTTGTGCTTTTCTGTTTTAAATGGTTTATAGGTGTATTTATTGTGTGTTTTGTGTGTGTGTTCAATGCAGGTGGGCAAAGAGACGGTTCAGACCACTGAGGATGCCATCATGAGAAGAGACATGCCGCCTGCCTTTATAAAGTAAGACACACACACACACACACACACACACTCTGTTGAAAGTAAAGGTCATGGACAACATGTTATGTGTGTGTGGTGCTGTGTGAATAATGGCACTCTGTTTTGTCTGCATCAGCCTTTTGTTTTGAATGAAAATCTATATGCAGCAGCAACCCTGCAACTCTAAACTCCTCTTCTTTCATCTTATTTTGTATTTATATTCCATGGCTTTGATTTGCATGGAATGCATGAACTTATAAAAGGCATATCTTGAATGCAATGTTAGTCTCTTTGGATAAATGCATCTGCCAAATGCACACATGCAAATTGAACTCTGTTGTCTGTGAATGAGTGTGCATGTGTTGTTTGTTAAGGGAGGAAGTGCTCTAATGCAGGTGTGTTGACTAATAAATCAGGTGCAGACATGCTGGAGCAGCTGCGCTCATGAGCAAACACAACTTCCACACTGCCTCAGAACGCATACAGAGCCTCTGCATTACTCCTCAGTTATGGAAAATAGTTGTATAGATCATTCAGAATTATTGGTGTTGTTCAGTATATGGTTTGTTCACACTGAAATTGATTTGCATCCACATACGAACCGGAGTTGTTCATTTTAAACGAGACTTGAGCATGTAACAATGTATCAGATGTCTGCATTACATCACTGCTCATTTGCATAAAAATTGTGCTTAACTTAAAGGGACAGTTCACACATGTGGTTCAAAACCCGTATAACACACACACAAAAAGACATTTAAAAAATACATTAGTTAGTCTTTTGCACTCTTAAAATAAATACTGGCACTTTTAACATT
Organism: Cyprinus carpio; assembly: GCF_018340385.1. NCBI lineage: Eukaryota > Metazoa > Chordata > Actinopteri > Cypriniformes > Cyprinidae > Cyprinus > Cyprinus carpio. Next base: position 24,796,713 of record NC_056583.1, read on the forward strand.
CAAAAAGGACAAAAAGCAGCATAAAAATATCATAATATTCATCTGGTCTTGTCTCTTTCATTGTATGTTGTCTTTAAAAATACACTGGAACCCAATGATATTCATGATACTGAATCTTCTGAAACAAAGTCTTATTCAACAAATGAACAGATCGAATCAGTGAGTTGAGCTGAATCAGTTTGATTCATGAACAAATCATTCAGAGATATTATGAATTAGTGATTCAACGATTCAACTCCGTAAAATCCCTTCAATTGCAGATGACTGTCAGTGTGAACGTCCTTTAGGATGCAGTGCAGCAGCTGGGAAATCTCCAGCGATTTACACAAACATCTGTGTATCCCAGTGCTGTTTAGGGAATAACTAAATAAAACAAAGCAGGAAATAGCTGAAAATGTCCTGAACCTTGATGTTGTTCGTCTCGGGGCCCACAGACATGCTGTTTTCGGGCTGTTTACTCAGAATTTTTGTCATTCTTGTGGTTGTTTTGTACTCAAACTTGATTTGTTTACAATAATGATATGTCACAGAAGTCTGAAAGCCGTTAGCTCTTCGCAGAGGTGCGTACGAGACGCCCGTGCACAGCCGCATGGATCCTGAAGCTGCTTTGAGTCATGCATGAACTCATTCTGCTGTGCTCAGATCCCTGAGTCAGGAGGAGCGGACGGATTACTGGAAACACCGACACACATAATGAACAGCCTGTGTTTCCCTCTAAATATAGTTTGTGTTCGTGTGTGGCCTGGTGCAATAATGCTGATTAAAATACACATGCATTACTGTAGCCTACACACACACTGTTGTGACCTTGCTATCCTGTCTCTCTCTCTCTCTCACACACACACACACACACACACACACACACACACACACACACACACACACACAGCTGTAATCTGTCCTGCCATAGAGAAATATGACACCAGTCTCCATTCTGCAACTACAACAAAACCCTCCTGACGACAGTCTGACACAGATGAATATGACTTTTTTTTTTTTTTTTTTTTTTTGTGTGTGTGGGAATTGGGGCCTAATAAGTCACTCCTGCGTGATATAGGGCTGCTGACTGAGAATAAAAAAGCATGCATGTGGGACCAAACATGTTGGGGAGTGACTAAGACTGTGAACTTGTAGTGCATATGATCTGCATGCACTGAAATTTCAACATTCATTGATCTTTTGCATCCTGTTTTTATGCTTGCAAATGTAAACGTTAGGTTTTCTGTGATGTTCTGCTTTTTTGTCGTTTCCATTTCTTCTGATCTGTCACTGAGATAATGTTATCTAGCTGGCTGACATAGATGAGGGTTTGTCAAATTTGTAAAAATGACCTGCATTTTATGCAATCATGCACTGAATGTGCTGGAAATTACAAAACAATCAGTAATGTTTTGCATTGCCTGCCAATGTTTTCCTGCAAATGTGTTTATGAATTTTTTTATTAGAGCTGTATACTTTCCAGATTGCTGATTATTTCATTTCGGTAAAGAAAAAAACTAATAAAAAAAAAGTAAATAACATTAAAAATATTTACAATAAAATATTACAATATTTCTAGGAATATACTTAATAAATACACTACTGTTAACAAGTGTAGTAATATTTTTTTTAAAGTAATTAATACTTTTATTCAACAAGGATGCATTAATTTGCTCAAAATAAATGCTGTTCTTTTAAAATTTCTATTCATCAAACAATTCAGAAAAATAATTTTATATATATTCCACAAAATATATATATATATATATATATATAATTATATATATATATATAATATATATTCCACAAAAAATATTGGTCAGCATGACACTGACGACTGGAGTAATGATGCTGAAAATTCAGCTTCGATCACAGGAATCAATTACATTTTAATAGATATTAACTTAGAAAACAGTTATTTACAATTGGAATAATATTTCACATTATTGTTGTTTACTGTATTTTTGATCAAATAAATGCAGTCTTTAAGTTACTGCTAAGATACAGAGTGTTTATAGCGTCACTATACAGTCGGATGAATGTGTGACCATAAGAAAGGCAGTAACTAATGCTCTCTCTGTTTGGTCTTGTTCTCTGTAGGGTTGAGACTGCGTGCACTAAACTGGTTCAGGCGGCTCAGATGCTGAAGGGCGACCCGTATTCTGTCCAAGCCAGAGATTATCTGATCGACGGGTCCCGCGGGATCCTGTCTGGAACCTCCGACCTGCTTCTGACATTCGATGAGGCCGAGGTACGATGCTTTTAAAACCATTTAACGGGTTCATTCCTTTGGGTCTGAGCTCATGCATCGGTACTGAACACAATACTGGCTCTTCTCCCTGATCTCAGGTTCGTAAGATCATCCGTGTGTGTAAAGGGATTCTGGAGTATCTGACCGTGGCTGAGGTGGTGGAGTCCATGGAGGACCTGATCACTTACACCAAGAACCTGGGACCAGGTATTTAATCTTAAAGTACATGCTTAGGTGTGGTTATGTGGAGCAGGATTTGGAGCAATAAGATTTGACTGTGGGCGGGGCTTCACACTGTGACGTAATACAAGTAGTCTTGATGATGTGGCTGATTAGGACAAAAATGCATGAATTTGGATGAGTTGAGTTATCGCCTAATGCATGTTGTTATTATTATTTTTTTGGTTGTTGTTGATTTAGATTTTTTTTTTTTTTTTTTTTTTTTTTTTTTTTATTATTTTTATATTATGTATTTAATTGTATTCGTATCTGATTTTTTTTTTCCAGCTTTGTGAAGTGCATTATAGCTGTATACGTTCCAGATTGTTGCATTTTAACTTTTAGTAAAGAAAAAAAAATGCAAATAATAGTTATAATTATTTATATTTACAATTATTTATTTATATAGTTACCAATTATTTATTATTAAATTATTTAAATATTTCTAGGAAATATAAATACAGTACGCCGCTGTTGAAATATTTTGTATTTTTTTTATTTTCCAAATTAATGCTTTTGTTCAGCAAGGATGTGTTGCATTTTTAAACATTTAAAATGTTGAAAAAGATTTCTATTTCAGATAAATGCTGTTCTTTTGAACTTTCCATTTATCAAATAATCCTGAGTTTGTGCTTAATGCTTTGTGTTGAATCGGATTTATTTATTTATTTGGTTTTGCTTCTGTGATTATAATTATGTTTCTTCCTTATGTAATTTTATTAACTTCACACCATTTGCTTTGTGAAATACGTTGTAGTTATACTTTCCAGATTGTTGTATTTTTCCTTTTATTAAAGAAGAATTAAAATTATAAAAATGTAAATAATATTTTAAATATTGACATTAAAATATTTTTAGAAAATGTAAATATAAATACACTACTGTTTGTGTTTAGTACATTTTTTTTTTTTTTTTTTTTTAATTAATAGTTTTGTTTGGCAGGGATGCATGAAATAGATGGCAGGAAAGGCATTTATAATGTTACAAAAGATTTTTCATTTCAAATAAATGCTGTTCTTTTGAACTTTCTATTTATCAAATAAATCCTGAGTTATCACCTAATGCTTCGTCATCATGTTGCATCTGATTTTTTGTGTGTATGTGTGTTTTGCTTCTGTAATTATCTAATTATGCTGCTTTTATTTATTTCACTAGATTTGCTCATCATCTCTCATTCTGTCTTCTGTAAACATTCATTTTTTGGCTTTATTAAGTGATCTTGAGTGGTGCTGTTGGTTAGTATGCAGCTTCTAGACTAAACTGGTCCGTCAGTAACAGACTGTGTTCACAGGCATGACGAAGATGGCCAAGATGATTGACGAGCGGCAGCAGGAATTAACTCATCAGGAGCACAGAGTCATGCTGGTCAACTCCATGAACACCGTCAAGGAGCTGCTGCCCGTTCTCATCTCAGGTCTGAGCCACAAATCTAGAGAAACTAATACTAACTAATACTTTTATTCAGCAAGGGTGCCTTGAATTGATCAGAAGTGACAGAAGAGACATTATAATGTTACAGGAGTCTTCTATTTTAAAATAAATGCTGTTCTTTTGAACTTTCTATTCATCTGTGAATCCTGAAAAATAAAATGCATCACAGTTTCCACAAAAATATTCTTTTCAACATTGATAATAATCAGAAATGTTTCTTGAGCTGCAAATCATCATATTAGAATGATTTCTGAAGATCATGACACTGAAGACTGGAGTAATGATGCTGAAAATACAGCTGCACATCACAGAAATAAATTACAGTTTAACACATATTCACATAGAAAACACTTATTTTAAATTCTAATAATATTTTACAATTTTTGATCAAGAACGTATCTGTTGGTGTCTCACGCAGGCATCAAGATCTTCGTGACGACCAGGACGTCTCAGGGTAAAGGTGTGGAGGAGGCGCTGAAGAACAGGAACTTCACCGTGGAGAAGATGAGCGCCGAAATCAATGAAATCATCCGCGTGCTGCAGCTCACGTCCTGGGACGAGGACGCCTGGGCCAGTAAGGTGTGTGAGAGGGCAGAGGTCACGGTGTCTTCATGTGTGCAGGATAACCCCGCCTCACAAACACACACCGCGCAGTTTACTGTCCGCTCACACGCATGCACGGATCTGTGGCATTATGATGTTTGTAACACACATATTATGACTCACACTGGCATGCATATGCAATCTAGTGTTGGTTTGAGCATGAAAAATATATTACAAACGTATAGATTTGAAGGGTGAAGCGTGTAATATGAGCTACTCTGTTTGGTGTTTGCAAATACAGGTGTGTGTGTGTGTGTGTGTGTGTGTGTGTGTGTTGAGCTGGCTTCAGGTTCTCTGGCTGGATTTTGCAACAGATTTGAAGTAAATCCTGAGATTTTGGCTGGAAAGGGCATGTGCAAACAATAACAAGTCCATCCAGATCACTTTTGGACTAAAAATACATTGGAAATGAAGTTTTTGGCCTCAAACGTTTGTTGCTTTTTTGCTCACTTGTTCTGGAAAGAGTAAAAACGATGGCGTTTAACAGTTTTGGGAGTGAATGTGCTGTAGGAGCTGCTGGCTGATGCATTATCACATGCATGGAAATATGAACCAGTCTCACGAAAACAATCTACCCCCAAATATCTGATTTTCTTAAAGACACAGATGTTTTAGGACTATTGAGATTTTATGCATTGTGACAATTACTTTCATGACAATTAAGCAAATTATTTTTCTCATTTTCAGTGCTCTTATGTAGGTGAAAAAGAAAAACATTTTTATTAGATTTAGTTTTTTTTGTAATTATAATGTAATATAATTTTTATATAGTAGCTTTACTGTAATGTGAATTAATTAAAATTAAAATAAAGTGTGATTTTTTTTTTTTTTTTTTTTGCATTACACAACATGCAGGGGAAATACAGTCTAAATGTGAATATAGTAATTGTATTTTATATAAATATAAAAAAAAAATGCATTGAATTTATGCATTGTAACAATTATCACAATTAAGCATATTTTCCTCAAATTTTCATTACTGTTATGTTTTTTTTTTTTTTTATTACCCTAATGTGTCTGGACATTTTAGTTTAGAGTTTCTTTGTAATTATAATATTTAATAATTTTTTTATGTAATGAATTTACAGTAGAGTGATAAAAATAAAATGTGATTTATTTATGTTGCACAGCATGTTAATACTTATATTTTATATAAATATAAATAATATCACAGTGCAAAAAAATCTTATCAGTTCCAAAATAGGCTTCGTTTTGTTTAAACAAAATGAAATGTCAAATTTTTCCTTATAATTTTGGGGATGAAATATTGAGGTTTTGTGAGATCTGCTGATGTGTTTTGGGGAAGTGAGTGTTTGAGGTTAAAGGTTAATGCTTTCAGATGTGGGTTTTGTGAGAAGTAGGCTTGTGGTGTTTTTATTTGTTTATTTCTCTTGTCTCTCAGTGGATCTTTCACTCGTTCTTGTTCAAATGTGTGCTCTGTTTCTCCTCTCCTGGTTTGTTTTCCTCCCGCTGTAGAAGGTAAGGATCTGTGCGCATGCTCTCTCGCTGTGTGCTCGGCTCGACTCGCTTCCATGTGATGATGATTGTGTTTGGAGCGAAGAGACGCTCGTGTGTGTGTGATGCTAACCGAATGGAGCTGATCTCACACATTTGTCTCGCTTTTCTTTTCAGAATCGCCATCACAGAAATAAAATGTTTCCTTTTCCAGCATCAAGTCAACTAAAATATTTTAAAAATATATATTTTTAATTACATTCACTATTTAGGGATGCATTGTTGTAGAAATTATTTTTTGTCATTTATGTTATTATAGTAGGTTAATTTTGTTATGGGGATGACCAATATAGCGGTTTATGTGCTCAACAAGGTTGCATTTATTTGATCAAAAATACAGTAAAAATTTGGAAATATTATTAGAATTTAATAAAACAGTTTTCTATGTGAATATCTATTAAACTGTAATTTATTTCTGTGATGCGCAGCTGAATTTTCAGCATCATTACTCCAGTCTTCAGTGTCACATGATCTTCAGAAATCATTCTAATATGATGATTTGCTGCTCAAGAAACATTTCTGATTATTATCAATGTTGAAAACAGTTGTGCTGATTAATATATTTGTGGAAACTGTGATAGATTACATTTTTTAGGATTCTTTGATGAACAGAAGGGTAAAAGAACAGCATTTATTTGAAGTAGAAAACTTTTACTGTCACTTTTGATCATTTTAATGCATGCTTTCTGAATAAAAATATTTCTTTAAAATAAGATAGTTTATTAAAAAATGATATATAATGTTAAAATGATAATTATAATTTATTAGCAAAATTATATGCATTTTTTATACATTTAAATTATTGAAAATATATAACACTCAGTAGAAATTATTGATAACTGTACATGACAACTCTTTTAATGCTTGATAAAAAATATCATATGAATTCTGCTGCTTTAACGCTGGAGGAGGAAGCAGAGGTTTGTCAGGGCCGCTGGACTCACTGATGGCTCAGTTTAATGTTTAACATGTCTCTGTCCTGCTGTAATGTGAGCAGCACTGATCTGTCTCGTGTGTGTGTGTGTGTGTGTGTGTGTGTGTGTGTTTAATCTTGTATTGCTCTTATGAATACTGTGTGAATGCAGGCTCTCTTATCACTGTAAGTATTCACTGTAATAATAATCTAAAACTCTAATATTGTCAGAATGAAGTGTGAATAACCTGAGCTGACCAGCTTTGGTCATTTCCTGTCTTCCCACCTTCACCTCTACATCATTTCCTGTCCTGTTTGTACCAGTTAAAAAAGCTGCTTAAACCAGCTCAAGGTGGTTTATGTGGTCTCTCAGTCCACAATCTCTCTAAAAGACCAGAAAACCACCTTAGACTGGCTTAAGACTGGTTTTAGACTGGACTACAAACTAAAAAATGACCCTAGACACAGACAATACATGGTCCGGGTTTGAGAAGAGCCTGAGTGAACCGGCTGACAGCATGTGTGTGTGTGTGTGTGTGTGTGTGTGTGTGTGTGTGTGTGTGTGTGTGTGTGTTGAGTGTTTCATCATGAGGAACTGTGAGGTTTGTGGCTTTGAGTCGGACGTTGCAGAAGTGTTAAACAGCTCGTCTCGGAAGACTCTGATGTGATGTGATACTTTGACATGGACTGAAAAATCATTGCACCATCAGCCTCGGTATCTCTGAATAAATCACACGGCAGTTTTGATGTTTTTAATTACACATTGTGTGTGTGTGTTTGAGTGTGTGTGTGTGCGTGTGTGTGTTTGAGTGTGTGTGTGTGTGTGTGTGTGAGAGAGAGAGAGAGTGTGAGTGTGTTATCTGCTGTGATGACAAACAGTGAGTCAACTTTAGGAAACAGCAGCTGAAGAATCTCTTAACCAAAAAAGGACATACTACTACCGTCTCTCTCTCTCTCTCTCATTCACTCACTCACTCACACACTCACTCCCTCTCTCTCTCTCTCTCTTTCTCTCATTCACTCACACACTCACTCACTCACACACTCACACACACACACACACACACACACTCCCTCTCTCTCTCTCTCTCTCTCTCTCTCTCTCTCTCTCTCTCTCTCATTCACTCACTCACTCAACCAAACAAACCTTGGCCCCCTCTCTCTCTCTCTCTCTCTCTCTCACTCACTTTCTCACTCACTCACACACACTCACTCCCTCTCTCTCTCTCTCTCTCTCTCTCACTCACTCACTCACTCACACCACACACTCCCTCTCTCTCTCTCTCTCTCTCTCTCTCTCTCTCTCTCTCACTCACTCACTCACTCACACACACTCCCTCTCTCTCTCTCTCTCTCACTCACTCACTCACTCACACACACTCTCTCTCTCACTCACTCACTCACTCTCTCACTCTCACACACTCTCTCTCTCACTCACTCACTTACTCACACTCACTCACTCTCTCTCACTCTCTCTCACTCACTCGCACACTCACTCACTCACTCACACACACACACTCGCCTCTCTCTCTCTCTCTCTCTCTCACTCACTCACACACTTACTCACACACACACACACACTCTCTCTCTCACTCACTCACTTACACACATACACACACACACTCTCTCTCTCACTCACACTCACACAACACACCCCCCTCTCTCTCTCTCTCTCTCTCTCTCTCACTCACTCACTCACACACTCACTCCCTCTCTCTCTCTCTCTCTCTCTTTCTCTCACTCACTCACACACTCACTCCCTCTCTCTCTCTCTCTCTCTCTCTTTCTCTCACTCACTCACACACTCACTCCCTCTCTCTCTCTCTCTCTCACTCTCTCTCTCACTCACTCACTCTCATTCACTCACTCAATCACACACACACACACACACACTCCCTCTCTCTCTCACTCTCACTCACACTCACTCACAAAAATTTAGTTTCTAGTAGATTATATGTTGATTATTAGAGTTTATATAGTTTCTAGTAGATTATCTGTTGATTATTAGAGTTTATATGTATAATAGAAAAATATAAGACACTTGTCACTGGCCATTCTCCATCAACTTCATACTCATCCATACATGGATAAGAACAGCACACAATAATGACAAATGTCAAGCTAAATTGATTTTAAAATGACTAACTGTGATCTGACTGAAGTCCCATCAGCTCAGAATTTGAAATGTAAGATTCAGCTTGATATTTCTTTTTCTCAGATCCTTTTCACACTATCAAATATCAAATTTGTTTATGAATGCAGACTTTAAATAAATATTTTAATATATAATTGTAATTTCTTGTAATGTTATTATGATGTTATCATTTCTTATAATGGTATAACCTGTCACATGTGAGTATAAAATATGGGATTTGTGTATGAATCCAGACTGAGAAGTTCACTGAGGTCGTATCTATTAATAAATCAGACAGACAACTGACAAAATAACTCCACACACTCACACACACACACGATACAGAACATCATCAGCATCCAGGAGACTCATCAGGACTGTGTTAATCTGATGCAGCACTGTGTGTTTGATTTTGTGGACGTGGTTTGCAGGACACCGAGGCCATGAAGAGAGCGCTGGCTCAGATCGACTCCAAAATGGCGCAGGCCAAGAACTGGCTCCGAGACCCACACGCCCAGCCAGGTACTTCCAGGAAAAATGTCTGATCAAGTAATCAGATGAGAAAAAGACGTCGAGTCACAGATGTCTGTTTGCTGATGCTGTGTCGTCGCAGGTGACCCGGGCGAGCAGGCCATCCGTCAGATCCTGGACGAGGCGGGAAAAGTTGGAGAACTCTGCACCGGGAAAGAGAGACGAGACATCGTGGGAACGGCCAAAACACTTGGACAACTTACTGAGCAGGTGTCCGAGCTGCGAGCCAGGTATTGAACTCCAGATATGTCATTCTGATTTACAGCTATTTTATTTTATTTTATTTTATTTTATTTTATTTTATTTTATTTTATTTTATTTTATTTTATTTTATTTTATTTTATTTTTGTAAATTAATTCAATTAAATTACATTTTATTTTACTTTTTATTTTATTATTTTGTTTTATTTAAATTTTATTTTCATTTAATTTTAATTATTTATTTATTTATTTTTGTAAATTAATTCAATTAAATTACATTGTATTTTACTTTTTATTTTATTATTTTATTTTATTTAAATTTTATTTTCATTTAATTTAATTATTTATTTATTTATTTATTTATTTTGTAAATTAATTCAATTAAATTACATTTTATTTTACTTGTTATTTTATTATTTTATTTTATTTACATTTTATTTTATTTTATTTTATACATTTTATGAAAACCAAGGTTGAAATATATGTATATATATGAATGTAAATTATAAATGTGTTGTGGCGATGGTGTAATGATTAATGTATTTTTATATACATTTATAAACATTATATACAGTATAATTAAAATGTCCACGTAGGTTGAGCACTTTCAGTGATCAGTTACTCAAAAGGACCGTTTAGATTCGAGAAAATCTGTCTCACAGAGTCACAGATCACATCAGGTCGTCTGATTAAAAGCAGCTGTCTAATATTACCCATAATCCTCTTAAACCCCATTTTCCATCTCTGCTGGGAAATTGCTGTGCTGCTCATGTCTAAATCTAGACTTTTTAATTAAAAAGAATATAAAAAAATGTATGCTTGAATTTTTTTTAAAATAACATTAAAATATTTACATTTAAGTATCATTTATGATGAATTATATTAAAAAACATTTGTGTGTTTTTTACAAGAATAATACTAAAATTATTTACAATGAAGCATTTTTATTTAAAAAAATATAATATAAATATATTTGTTTTAATATTTTAATCAAAAATACAGCAAATAGTGGTTTCTGTATTGTTTATCAGATGTAATATAAAAAATATTTACAATATTTTTTATCAAACAATAGTAATAGTAAATGTATGTCTAAATATTTAAATAATAATTTAAATATTTTTTAATAATTAAAAAAAATAATATAAAAAAATATCTTGAAGTAGTTTGTTTATCAAAGATAATATAAAAATATTTACATTTAAAAAGTTATTTGGCAAAAAATAATATCTAAAATATAATATTAAATATATTTGTTTTTTATCATAAATAATATTTAATTCAAAATTATATTAAAATGTGTTTTTTAACAGAAATAATACAAAAATATTTATAGAATCAAATATTTTGATTGTCAAGGATAATTTAAAAAAATGTTTCTAAATTGTTTATCAAAAATAATTAAAAGATTATTTAAATTTAAACCGATTTTTAGCAAAATTAGTTTTTAAAATCTCTGTATATATTTTGTATTAATAATAATAATATAAAAAATATTATTTATAATGTTAAAAATATTTGTTGAAATATTGCTTTTCAAAAGTAGGTATGTTTAAATATTTTTGTGTATATGTCAAAATAATATTAAAATATTTGTATGCAATTTAAATTGTATGCTGTATGTTTAAAGCAATTTGATTACGTTACACTTGGAATAACTTTAGTGACACAGAACCAGAAGTTCATCCACAATTTCAGAAGCTTGCCGGTATGAAAGCTAGATCATATTTGGGATGCGAGAGGTGTTTTTCGTTGTGTGTGACGTGTGTGTCCTGCGCAGGGGTCAGGGAGCGAGTCCGGTGGCCATGCAGAAAGCGCAGCAGCTGTCTCAGGGTCTGGACGTCCTGACGGGGAAAGTGGAAAATGCTGCACGTAAACTGGAGGCCATGACCGGCTCCAAACAAGCCATCGCCAAGAGGATCGACGGCGCTCAGGTGAGTCTGCTGCTCGTCTGAAACAATCACACAGCTGTGTAAGCAGCGTTCTGAGCGCCGCTCGTGTTTTGTGAACGGCAGAGCTGGCTGGCGGATCCTCACGGCGGTCCGGAGGGAGAGGAGAACATCAGGGCTCTTCTGGGAGAAGCCAGGAAGATCGCGGATCTCAGCGAAGATCCCAAGGAGCGAGAGGACATCCTGCGCAGCATGGGCGAGATCGCCGGCCTCACCGCCAAACTCTCCGAGCTCAAGAGAGCGTATGTATCTCTCAACATCTGGACTTTGAGTAGGGCTTTGTGGCGATTCTTGGCCGGGATCTTTGGAATATTAGCGGGATGTTCCGTTCGGAATCCCAGTTTCCATTGTTTGACTGTTTGACGGTAGCTAAGCAACAGCTGTTCAGATTGTGTGGGTTTCCTGCGTGTGTTTCTGCACTTATTTCACAGATGTAAGCGAACTCGTGGGCTTAATCTAGTTTACTTTGATAAGTGCCTCAAAAAAAGCATCTTTTGAAGATTTGCTGACATTAATCCTGACAACGAATCCGTTCTGTTTCAGCTTGGCTTTAGTTTCTTTTTCAGACTGATTAAAATCACCTGCAGTGCAAGCTTGTCACATTACGTCAAAAACCACTGTTTCGTAATGAGAATCTCATGAAATAAATCTGTTGTGGAGCTTTTGTAGATTTCTGCCAAAATAAAAGCTCTGTGGCATAATGTTTGAATGCACAGAATTTAAGACGGCAATAAATATTAGCTTTGTAAAGTTCTGTAAAAACATTAATAAAATAAGAATACTTTTTAAATTGTTAAATACAAATTATTACTATAGGAACATTTCTTTATTTAATATATATATATATATATTATATATATATATATATATATATATATATATATATATTATATATATATTATATATATATATATATATATATATATATTTAAATACATAATAATTTACGTGATTACTTATTTAAATATTAATTTGAATATTATTAAATGTAAATGTAATTTACACTACAATAGTGTTATTACTGTAATAATGTATTTTTCATTGATTTAATTTTATAATTTAATAAAATAAAATATTTAAACAATAATTATTATTATTATTAAATACCATTTTTTGACAGTGCAGAATAATATTATTATATTACTCTAAAATTACTATACTAATACTTCTTTAGTTTGTATAGTATTTTAATTTGAATGATAAACTATTCAAATAATAATGAATACTTTATTTTTCATTTTACAATTTGATTTATTGTTTATTTAATGTTCAGAACTTAAACTAAAATATTTAAATAATAATAAGAATACTTCATATTATAAATATATTGTTATTATTAAATACTTATTGTTTATTTGACAGTGCAATAATATTATTACTATAGTAGAATTTTATTTTAAATGATAAACTAAATAATATTTAAATAATGTTTTATTTTACAGTACAATAGTGTTATTGCTATCCAAATGTATTTCCTCATGATTTAATTTTCGGAATTTAATGAAATAAATTTTTATATATATATTAATACCAGACTTTGCGTGGTAGCATGGTGTATGTATATATATATATATATTTATTTATTTATTTATTTATATATATATATATATTTATTTATTTATTTATTTATTTATATAAAATAATTAATATATAATATTACTATAGTAACATTTATTTATATCATTTGTAAAGTATTTTTATTTTGAATGATAAACCATTTAAATAATAATAATGATAATAATAAACACTCATTTCTGTATTTGACCGTACGATAATATTATTGCTATCGTAATGTATTTATTTAGTCTCTTCAGAGGAAACTAGTCCTGCTTGAATGTGGCTTTAGTGGATCATGTGATCCAGAATGTTGTAGTTTCTAAATGATCTAGTAATTCTCTCTTGTGTGTCTGTGTGTCTGTGTGTGTGTGTGTGTGTGTGTGTGTGTGTGTGTGTGTGTGTTTGAGTGTGTGAGTTTGTGTGTGGTGTGTGTGTGTGGTCTCTGTGTGTGTGTGTGTGTGTGTGTGTGGGTGTCTCTCTGTGTGTGTGTGGTGTGTGTGTGTGTGTGTGTGTGTGTCTGTCTATGTGTGTATGTGTCTGTGTGTGTGTCTGTGTCTGTGTCTGTGTCTATCTGTGTGTCTGTGTCTATGTGTGTGTGTGTGTCTGTGTCTGTGTGTGTGTGTGTGTGTGTGTCTCTCTGTGTGTGTGTCTCTCTGTGTGTGTGTGCGTGTTCAGAGGTAAGGGCGACACCCCTGAGGCTCGTGCGCTGGCGAAGCAGATCGCCACGTCTCTGCAGAACCTCCAGTCCAAAACCAGCAAAGCGGTGGCCAACACTCGGCCGACCAAAGCCGCTGTTCACCTGGAGGGGAAGATGGAGCAGGCGCAGAGATGGATGGACAACCCCTCGCTGGACGACAGCGGCGTCGGTGCGGCTCTCCTCCCGCTCTCTCTTCATACTCCACCCAAACAGATCTCTTTGCATCAGGGTTTGTGTGTTTGTGATTGTAGGTCAGACTGCCCTCCGTGGGCTGGTCGCCGAGGGCCGGCGTCTGGCCAATGCTCTGCCGGCGTCACAGAGGCAGGGGCTGCTGGGTAAATGTGAGGAGGTGGAGCACCTGATGGCGCAGTTAGCGGAGCTGGCGGCCCGCGGGGATGGAGACGGTCCTCAGGCCCGCGCCGTCGCTCAACAGCTGCAGGACACGCTCAAAGTAAGACGCTGTGTGACCTCCAGAAACACTCTCATATTCTCACAAATACCTCAAGCATGAGCCCATTATCATTTACAAACACATGACTTGATAAATGACAGAGTGAACTTCACCTGCTTACACTGAGGTTAGCCAATCTTAACAGATCTATTATTTATATACTGTTACAAACAAGCTTTTGTTAAAAATATATTTTTATATTTTCATTTTTATATTAATTTTGTAATTTTTTGTGCTTTTGTTTTCTTTGTAATAACGTTCTTCCAATAACTATTCTGTTTGTAATTAATTAATATTTTAATAAATATTTTATTTGGTTTTTATATGATTATTATTCTGTTAAGTGTAGAAAATAGTCCCGTTTATGTACATGCAAATACACAAATATTAATATTTTTAAACAAATAAATGTGATAAATGCATGCAAGCACGTTTATAATCAATACCACAGATGCACAAGGACACAGTAAAGTGCTCCACCTGCTGGAGAGTGAATGTAAATCTTCCTCTCGAGACCAACAGCATCATGTAATATTTCACAAGTTCTGTACATTACAGTTCAAAGGTTTGCGGAAATTAATACTTTTAATCAGCAAGGGTGCATTAAAGTGATCAAATGCGGTAGTAAAGACATTTATTTATATTGTCATTTCAAATAAATGCTGTTCTTATGAACTTTCTATTAATCTGTGAATCCTGAAAAATAAAATGCATCGGTTTCCACAAAAATATTGTGCAGCACAACTGTTTTCAACATTGATAATAATCAGAAATGTTTCTCGAGCAGCGAATCATCATATTATTATGATTTCTGAAGATCATGTGACACTGAAGACTGGAGTAATGATGCTGAAAATACAGCTGCGCATCACAGAAATAAATTACAGTTTAACAGAGATTCACATAGAAAACAGCTGTTTGAAATTCTAATAATATTTCACAATTTTACTGTTACTTTATTTTTTATTAAATAAATGCAGCTGCGGTGCGCAGAAGAGACTTCTTTCAGAAACTCTCATATTTGTGTGATGTTTATGATATGATGGAGTCGCTGTTTGTCATATCAGAGGGTTTTGTGTGTGTTTGTGGCAGGAGCTGAAGGGTAAGATGCAGGAAGCCATGACTCAGGAGGTGTCCGATATCTTCAGTGACACGACTACGCCTGTTAAACTGCTGGCGGTGGCAGCCACGGCTCCTCCAGACGCGGCCAACAGAGAGCAGGTGCCACACACACACACACACACACACACACACACTGATGCAGGAGCACATCCTGTTCCTCTGTGACTGATCGTGTGTGTGTGATCAGGTGTTCGAGGAGCGCGCCGCAAACTTTGAGAATCACGCGGGTCGTCTGGGAGCCACGGCGGAGAAAGCGGCGGCGGTCGGCACGGCCAACAAGAGCACGGTGGAGGGAATCCAGGCGGCCGTCAAATCAGCCCGAGATCTGACGCCACAGGTGACACAGAAACACCGCTCACACCAGACCGAGGCTGATGGAAAACTACGACCGTACGGAAGTGTGATTTTTAAACATATTTTTGTTCGTCAGGTTGTCTCCGCGGCTCGCATCCTCCTGAAGAATCCTGGAAACCAGGCGGCTTACGAACACTTTGAGACCATGAAGAATCAGTGGATCGACAATGTCGAGAAAATGACAGGTGACACACTTCTGTCTGATGTTTACATTTTTATTGATTTATTTTAAATTCAATTTTTATATTTAATATTGTTTATTTTATTTTATTTTAAGCCAGGATGCTAACTATTGATCTATGTAATGCATTTTTCACTTATTGAATTTGAATTTATATTTTATTTTAATTTTGTAATATTTTATCTTATTTTTATTCTATTGCTCCATCCATAGTTTATATTTTTATTTATTTATTTTATTTTACAGTTTTTTATTTAATATTTTTATTTTTTATTTTATTTTCAGTAAATAAATTTTTATTTTTGTATTCACAAGATACTATCTAATGATCCATCTAATGTATTTGTTTTTACTTAATTTTTATTTATTTTTGTTTTATTTTTTATTTAACATTTTCTTTTTTTAATTGATTTAATTTTTTTAATTAAATTTAATACAATTTTTAGTACATATATTTTTATGTCAGACAGGATCTAATGTATTTATTTCATTTTTATATTGTTTTATTTTATTATTATTTTATTTTGTATTTTTTTTATATAGTACGTAATTATCAGACAGGATGCCAGCAGTAATTGATACACAGATGGTTATTTTTTTTTCAGAAAACTAGCAGGGAGCAATGAAAAAATTATTTACAGTATTTGACAGATCAAAATAATTTAGAAAAAAATTATGTGGAAAAAAATACAATAAAAATAGCAATTCTCTGACTAATTATTTCTGTAATAATGACAACAATTACTAATTTTTTTTCATTTACTTTTTTTTATTTGAATAAATCATCTACTGTAACTGAAGCAGTATGAACGAATCCCAACTCTCTCAGGTCTGGTGGATGAAGCGATCGACACCAGGTCTCTGCTGGACGCATCAGAAGAAGCCATTAAGAAAGATCTGGACAAGTGTCAGGTAGCTATGGCCAATCACCAGCCTCAGATGCTGGTCGCCGGGGCAACCAGCATCGCCCGGCGAGCCAATCGGATCATGCTGGTGGCGAAGAGAGAGGTGGAGAACTCGGAGGACCACAAGTTCAGAGAGACAGTGAAAGCGGCGTCTGACGAGCTCAGCAGAACCATCTCACCGATGGTCATGGACGCCAAGGCCGTGGCCGCCAACATACAGGACCAAGGTGAGACACACAGCTGCACAGCAACCATCCACAGCACCCAGCATCATCATCACATAGGCTAGCATCACTCCTATATCTGTGATTGGTCAATTTAAAATGCAATTTTATTTGGCTTTACAATTTGGCCTAAACCTAAATGATTTATATATAAATATGACTATAAATGTTTTTTTTTTTTTTAATTAAATTCTTATTATTTATTATTACTACTACTACTACTAAATAAAAAATTTAACTATTACTATTGTAATATTTTATTGTTATGCTTGTTTATATTAAATAATTTAACCAAAAATGTTGTGATTTATTATAAATATGACTATAAAATAATAAATAATAATAATTAAATAGAATTTGATTACATGATTGTACATGATTGTAGGGATTCATAATTTGGTCAATAATTTTGTGATTTATATATTAACATGGTTATAAAATTGTTATTATTAATACTAACAAATAAAAAAATTAAACTAACAAACAAAAAATTACTATTATTATTATTATTATTATTATTATTATTATTATTACTAACAAAATATTTAATGTATAGTTTTAGAGCTTCACAATTTGGCAAAAAAAATTATTTATATAAAACTATGACTATAAAATTATGTTAATAATAAGTATAATAATAATTAACAAAATAACACAAAAATAAAAAAAAATAATAAAAAAATAAATATTAATATTTCAACATAACACTATGAAGTGTGTGTTTGTAGGGCTTCACAATTTGGCAGAAATGTGGTTTATAAAAAATGTAATATTATAATATTTTTACCAACTATAAAAATCACTACTACTAATTAAAAAAAAAAAATTAAACAAAATTAAAAAAAAGCTGTTTGTTACATTTCACTGTAAAATAAAAAAAAATAGTATTTAGGGGGGAATAATAATATTTTTTTTACAGTATAAAAGTAAAAATAGAATATTACTGTTTATGACTTTCTAACCTACAAGTCTCATTAGAAGTTTGGAAAGATGGTTGGAGCCGGTCGTGTTCTGAAATACAGTGGAGCAGTGTTTCCTGCCGCTCTGAGATGCTGAAAACACTGGATCTCGAGCCGCTGGCGTGTACATGAACACTCTGAAACACATCGCATGTTGAACCTGTGCCCGTTGTCTTCCTGGTCAGGCCTTCAGAGGGGGTTCCTGGACTCGGGTTATAAGATCCTGGGGGCCGTGGCTAAGGTCCAGGAGGCGTTCCAGCCGCAGGAGCCGGACTTCCCTCCTCCTCCTCCTCCGGACCTGGAGCACCTGCAGGTCAGATTCGCCACAGCTGCATACATTTACTGCACCAGCACGACTTTAAACACGAATCCCGGTTCTCCTTTAGATAAGCGACAACGCCGCCCCTCCCAAACCGCCGCTGCCGGAGGGTGAGGTGCCTCCTCCCAGACCTCCGCCGCCGGAGGAGAAGGACGAGGAGTTCCCGGAGCAGCAGGCCGGAGAGATGGTCAGCGAGCCCATGATGGTGGCCGCCCGGCAGCTGCACGACGAGGCCCGCAAGTGGTCCAGCAAGGTGAGTCTGCTCGAGCCTGCCGCGTGGGTTTGGGAGGGTTTGAGGCGCATGTGTAGATTTTAAACGAGGTTTCTTGCAGGGTAATGACATCATCGGTGCGGCCAAGCGCATGGCTCTGCTGATGGCCGAGATGTCTCGACTGGTCCGAGGCGCCAGCGGGAATAAGAGGGCGCTCATCCAGTGCGCCAAAGACATCGCTAAAGCCTCAGACGAGGTCACGCGCCTCGCCAAGGAGGTCGCCAAACAGTGCACAGACAAACGCATACGAACCAACTTACTGCAGGTGAGAAGAGCAGAGCCCATGATGAATGGATGATGTGTTTCAGAGTTTGAGATTTATTCATGATTATATTTTTTTTATATTGTTTTATTTTTATTTGACATTATATATTTATTTATTTATTTATTTATTTTTTTTTTTCAGTAATTATCTTTTTATGTGAAACAGGATGCCAGCAGTACTTTATCAACATTTTTTTATTATTATTATTTATTTATTTATTTTTTTACCCAGAAAGCTACCAAAACTGCTCAAAAGCAAACCAAACTGAGACCAGATAAAAGATACTGGAATACATTCCAGTTTAATTCGGTTGTTGGTTTTAGGTCTGCATTATTTGGTGGGAAAAATTAACTAACTGATTTTTCTGATTAAAAATTGTATATAACTATATAATACAGTAATTTTACAGTTGTAAAGTTTAAATTTATATTAATAATAATATAAAATATGTATTGTTATAAAATTATATATAAAAATATTTATCAAAAATAAATATTTTAATATAAAAAATTATTGTTGTTATAAATATTTTATATCTATATATATATATATATATATATATATATATATATATATATATATATATATATATATATATATATATGAATCAAAGTAAATATTGTAATATTTTACTGTAAAATAAAAAATTAAGAAATATTTTTAAAAATGTAAGAAAAATTACAAAATTTTAGAAAAATAAAAAAAATTATAATATAAATTTTAACAGTACATGTGTAAATTTACAGCAGTAATATGTATGACTTTCTTAAATTCTTAATTTTCAAACGTTACACCATCTAGATTTTGGGGGATTATGATTCACCAAAGTTACTCTTGTGAATCTATTCACCAAAAAGATTTGTTGAGTGTTTCTTTTTGTGCCATTTTTACGCCCCTTTCAACAAGATTCATATACAGTTTGTTCAGAATCAGACGCCTCGTTCAGTCTCAAAACCTGGATTTCTTCAGTGAAGCGGATGCATTCGTTCAATACGTCCAACCAATGATAGGCATGCATTCAAATGCAATCTGCTTGTATTAGTTTTGTGCTTTTTAGTGAACAAAAAATGTTATGCATGCATGGAAATGACTGAGAACACTGATTTAACACTGCTACAATAGTTAAAATGGTCCTACAACAGATTATAATCCACTTTTTGACTCTGTTTTTGTGAATGCATTCTGAGGGATATTTTCATGTGTTTTTGTGTGTTTCTGCAGGTGTGTGAGAGGATTCCCACCATCAGCACACAGCTGAAGATCCTCTCCACGGTGAAGGCCACCATGTTGGGACGCACCAACATCAGCGAGGAGGAATCCGAGCAGGTCAGATCTCGCCTCCGCTGAACCCTGTTTGTTGATGAAACCGCTCTAAATGTGCGCTGGTTCTCCCGCAGGCCACCGAGATGCTGGTCCATAACGCTCAGAACCTGATGCAGTCGGTGAAGGAGACGGTGAGAGAAGCTGAGGCCGCTTCCATCAAGATCCGCATGGACGCCGGGTTCACCCTGCGCTGGGTCCGCAAGACGCCCTGGTACCAGTGAGGCAGGAGCCAGCGCCGATATCCCAGCATGCACTGGGGGAAGCATTACAGTCCAGGTCCTATATGTCAATGCAGACGTGTCGTCCACATCTGGACTCAACTATTCCAAATCAAAACCTTGTTCTTCAACAACCATGAGTGTAAAAGAAGGGACGTCCACTTGCTCGATCGCTTTTTTTCAAATGATTTATTTCATTTTGATGGATCCCAGATTGATATTTTTTGAGGGAAAGTTTAATTCTGGTATTTTAGAAAGGTCATATTTTCTTTATTTCTTTCTTTTTTTTACAGAAACAACCAGTGCATTCTGAAGCTGTTCATTTCTTAAGGTGTCATTTCTCTCTCTCTCTCTCTCTCTATATATATATACCAGCAGCCTTGTTTTCACTCTTTGAATGTATTAATAAATGTCACATGCACAAACTACTATAATGTCTTCACAAACAAAAACACAAGCACAGATTTTGGATTATAAAATCCTCTGAATGTGCTTTTTGATGCAAAGTGTTCATCGTGCATATAAATCAAAGTTTCATTCAGGGACGACGCTGCAAACTCTAATACAAGTACTGAAATGAAGAGGAAATCAAACCTGCGACCTGGTGCTTCCTGTAATCTGTGCCAAACCAGTCCGTTTGCATGATATAACCACACACACACACACACGTGCGCGCTGCCGTCCTCGTATTACCACCAAGACTTCACTGTGCTCCATACACTACTACAGAAAGCACACTCAAGTATATTTATCTGAGTGAGAATCGGCTCTTTTCATATCTTTGCCTTTTCTATCATTGAGGAGACCAGCAGGTTTTATGTAAATAATGTGTTCATCTTTAAAGACAGCCTGTAAGACCTGATGTGCCTTGTCTTAATAAAAGAACTAATTATCAACTGAATCATATGTGTGGGACTTTGTGTTGGCAAATGGTCAATGAATATGCATTATATAATGCTTTAAAGGTCATGCAAATTAAATTGGCCTTCTAAATATCAAGCTATTTATTCCACATTAATGCTCTTCTTATTTTTGTCACTAACACTCAAGTCCATTCATTGCAGTTTTTACCAGTTAACCCTCTATGACATTCATAATTTTATGACAATTTTTTTTTTTTTTTATCAATCAGATACATTTTTGACATGACATCCCCAGTTAAAGTTCAAAAGTTCTTTAAAAATTTTATGGAGAAATTTGGGATATATATATATATATAATTAAAAATAAAATGTATATTTTAAGTAGTATTAATTTGTCCAGTTTTTTTTTTTTTTTTTTTTGAGCAGTGAATATTTATACAATACATTTGAATCATTTTATTTTTAATTAAATGAAATAAAAATATCTGAGCGAATTCTCACTAATGGTTGTGTTATATTTTTTTTTTCTGAACACATGCAACAAATCTAACTCTTGTAAGTCTAAAGATGCTGGATGAAGGAAAGAAGAAGAATAAATATGCATATTCATTAAATCTAATTAAAATTGGTCTATTTTACCAATTTAATTATGCTTATTAGAAAAACACTGATAGATTCTACACGTTTTCCTTAAATCTACTTTTTAATATTGCTTGCTCAAAAAACACAATTTAGCTTATTTTAAAGTTTATTTTTCCTACTGTACCTTTACGACTACTACTGTAAATGTAAACAGCCTCAGCCAACTCTCAGCATTCTTCATGCTTCGGTCGAGCAAAATTACTGACTTATACAGATATTGATATTAACATAAAATACTTTGCAATGTTTTAGGACAAAAAAAAGAAAGCATCCGCACACTTGGGACTTATTTTAATGCAGTATTATAAAAGTAAATATATATAGAAAAGTATAGTTTAGCAGCTATGATATTTTGATGATATTTTTATGTAAAAGAAGGTGAAAATGATTACACAGGCAGGCAAAATCACCTTTACAGTCAGAAAGTATTGTATATTGAATGATTATCCTGGTATTAATGAATGCAACCTCCTAAACGTATCAGCAGCAGCAGCAGCAGCAAATAAACACACAGACACTGCTTTCACGATGCGCATCGACTCATGTTGAGTCGAGTTCAGATGCTGCACAGCTGATACGATACCTGTCACCATTAAACACACACAGCAAACATGCATCATGCACTCGACTCGAATAGTCTATGATTCGATATGCAGAAATGACTCGATTGCATCCAAAACATCTGCTGAGGAGTTTGTTGATAGGCTGCCTGAACAAAATGTACAGCGCATGCATTCTGGGTGCTCTATTTTTGACACAAATGGAACCTCATAGTGCTCGTGAGTCGTGCGTCATGTATTTGATATCAGAATATGCAGCACAGTGCATGCATGGTGTTTTTAGAGCGATGATTACATGTCGTAACGTGTGCATGCGAGAATATGACACACTGTCGCGCGCGTGCATCATTATTGTCTTCTGGGGTTCGATCCTGTCGGAAGCATGCAGCGAACGCGCTACACATGTTATGATGGTAAGATTTCAGACCTTAAAAACACATGTGTGTCTGTCAGCCAACCAGAATGATGGATCTATTCACGAGCCCTTCTCTCATGCACGTGAAATAACCAATCATCACCCAACTGTATGGAGCCGCTTCCGGGTTGCAGGACATTGCGGTGCTGGAAACGAATCGCACGCGCTCGCAGCGTGTAGCAGACTCTTAACATACAATCAAAGTGTGTGTGATCTGATCATGCCGACAGTCAGGTGAGACTTCACTAAAGCATTGCCTATATGTATTCCAGTGGCTTACTCTCTGCTTGTCTGCTTCCGGTTTACGGATTGTGTGTCTTCATGATGCAACGTGCTTTATTTCCCCATTTGTGACATCTTCAGAAATTCTGTTTTCGTATTCAGCTTATATCTATATATATATATCTATCTATATATATATCTATATATCATATATATATCTACATAATCTATATATATATATATCTATATAATATATATCTATATGATATCTATATATCTAATACACACAAAAGGGTAAACAGCTGCCTTTCTTTCAGGAAGTATGTACTGTCTTTTACTGTAATTATGATTCAAAATAGTTTTTTTGGTAATTATGGGTTCAAAAAGATATTATGCTCATATTATGCAATATATACACATAAGTGAAGGATATTAATTAACAGAGATCTGTATGTGCATAGCTCTTATTGTGAATGAACTCTTATGTATACACAAAAATTAAATACATATTTTTTTTAACAGGGCAGTTGATAAATTTTGAAAATTATAGTTATTATAACTGGAAGAACATTTTCCGGTTACCCTCCATGCAGACAGTTGTTCGGGGTTGGTCTTTAATCAGATTGATTTAGACATGAATGTTCAAAAACATAAATAGCATGCATTATATGCCAGCATGCATGTTTTTTTTCTGAACATCTGCAACAAATCTAACTCTTGTAAGTCTAAAGATGCTGGATGAAGGAAAAAGAAGAATAATTGCGATATTCAGTAAAAATCAAATTAAAATTGTTCTATTATTTACCAAGTTTTTTAGGCGTAGTTAGAAAAACTCTGATAGACTACACGTATTCCTGTAGATCTATTCTTCTTTTGTAATTATGTTTGACTTGCTCAAAAAACACAATACTTTTTTAGGGTACTATTTCTGAGCTATGGTTGATTTTTCCCTACTGACCTTTACGACTACTACTGTAAATGTAAACAGCCTCAGAAAAATAAAAACAAACTTCTAACTTAGGTCGAGCAAAATTACTGACTTATACAGATATTGATATTAACATAAAATACTTTGCAATGTTTTAGGACAAAAAAAAGAAAGCATCCGCACACTTGGGATCTTATTTTAATGCAGTATTATAAAAGTAAATATATATAGAAAAAAGTATATAGTTTAAAGCAGCTATGATATTTTGATGATATTTTTTATGTAAAAGAAGGTGAAATGATTACACAGGCCAGGCAAAATCACCTTTACAGTCAGAAAGTATTGTATATTGAATGATTATCCTGGTATTAATGAATGCAACCTCCTAAACGCATCAGCAGCAGCAGCAAATAAACACACAGACACTGCTTTGCTTTCAGCATCACGATGCGCATCGAGTCATGTTGAGTCGAGTTCAGATGCTGCACAGCTGATACGATACCTGTCACCATTAAACACACACAGCAAACATGCATCATGCACTCGACTCGAATAGTCTATGATTCGATATGCAGAAATGACTCGATTGCATCCAAAACATCTGCTGAGGAGTTTGTTGATAGGCTGCCTGAACAAAATGTACAGCGCATGCATTCCTGTGCTCTATTTTTGACACAAATGGAGCCCCATAGTGCTCGTGAGTCGTGCGTCATGTATTTGATATCAGAATATGCAGCACAGTGCATGCATGGTGTTTTTAGAGCGATGATTACATGTCGTAACGTGTGCATGCGAGAATATGACACACTGTCGCGCGCGTGCATCATTATTGTCTTCTGGGGTTCGATCCTGTCGGAAGCATGCAGCGAACGCGCTACACATGGTTATGATGGTAAGATTTCAGACCTTAAAAACACATGTGTGTCGTCAGCCAACCAGAATATGGATCTATTCACGAGCCCTTCTCTCATGCACGTGAAATAACCAATCATCACCCAACTGTATGGAGCCGCTTCCGGGTTGCAGGACATTGCGTGCTGGAAACGAATCGCACGCGCTCGCAGCGTGTAGCAGACTCTTACTACAGACAATCAAAGTGTGTGAGATCTGATCATGCCGACAGTCAGGTGAGACTTCACTAAAGCATTGCATATATGTATTCCAGTGGCTTTCTCTCTGCTTGTCTGCTTCCGGTTTACGGATTGTGTGTCTTCATGATGCAACGTGCTTTATTTCCCCATTTGTGACATCTTCAGAAATTCTGTTTTCGTATTCAGCTTATATATATATATATAATATATATATATATATATATATATTATATATATTATAATATATATATAGATATATATATATATATATATATATATATATATATATATATATATATATATATATAATACACACAAAAGGTAAACAGCTGCCTTTCTTTAGGAATTATGTAATGTCATTTCTGTAATTATGATTCAAATAGTTTTTTTTGTAATTAGGGTTCAAAAGATATGGCTAATATTATGACTATATACACATAATTGAATGATCTTAATTAAATGAGATCTGTATGTGCATAGCTTTATGTGAATGAACTCTTATTATACACAAAAATTAAATACATATTTTTTTATTAAAACAGGGCAGTTGATTAGATTTTGAAAATGATATAACTGGAAGAACATTTTCCGTTACACCTCCATGCAGACAGTTGTTCTGGTGTTTGTCTTTATCAGATTGATTTAGACATGCATGTTCACACACATCACAGTAATGCATGCATTATATGCCAGCATGCATGTTGCACATGTGCATTCCCTGATCACTTTGTTGCAGTTTTGTTTTCAGTTCCCGAATAAATTTCTGCAAATACATGTGTGTGCGTGAATGAATGTGTTTGTGTGTTCAGCTCTGTGTGTGTGTGTGTGTGTGTGTGTGTGTGTGTGTGTGTGTGTGTGTGTGTGTGTGTGTGTGTGTGTGTGTGTGTGTGTGTAAAGAGTTTAGTCAGCACTATAGCATGTGTTCTGTTGTAAACACATTCCATTTAAACCCATTAAACACACACCATGTGTTCAAAGATTCATTGTCAAAGTGCATGAATTTTTCACAATGTTAATTCAAATCCAGAATTTTTGTTGTTAGCCTCTAATGCATGACATATAGAGTTGACATGATACACAGCTGGTTTGATGTGTAAACTGGACATTTGTGAGGCTAATATTAGACTTGTGACTCCATTCAGAGCCTCTAAAAGTGAAGCTGACTAGAAAACCTTCCTGAAGCTCAAACAGCAAATCATGGTGCTAGCAACACTAGGGTCATGGGTTTAAATCCCAGGGGAAGAACTAATAAAATATATACCTTGGATTCAGTGTAAGTTGCTTTAGATAAATGCATCTGCCAAATTCATAAATATACTGTAAATGTGAAGAACAAGGGCTTGAGGGCTAGAAAGTGGTGCTGCGGCCGGCGGTTTAGAGCCAACAATCTTCCACGATGTCAGTTTCACTGTATAGAAAAGAGCAGGAATTCTGGTCTGTTCAGCTTCTCTCATTCCAAGGGTTCAAGTCTCAAAGGCAGGGTCATAGAAACCCGATCATGTGACCTCCACCTGTTCACCCTCACAGAATGTGTATTAAAGGAATAGTTCACTCAGGAATCTGCTCATCTCTTGTGTCACTCCTAATGCCTGACATTACAAAAGTTGAAGTGCAATAAATAAAACGCAGTATTAAATGAAAAACGTGCATGAACTGATGAGTTTGGTGGCAGTTTTTGCCTGGGACAAATCTGTGCTCTTCTATGCTTACATTTTTTTTTTTTTTTTTTTTTTTTTATAATAATAATGCATGCACAGATTTGGAATGAGGGGGAGTCAGTTCTAGAACTTTCCTTTGTAGGCAGTGCACATTTATTTATATTGCACGTTTCATATGCAAAGTTAATTTAAAGTGTGTTATTGTTGTAAGATGATTTAATCATATCTGTGTCGTGTGTGTGCAGTCAGAATGCTCTGTTCGGGATGGGCAATTCCGCAACTGTACAACTATTCCTAACTAGATAAGGATTTTCTTGATAAGTGAGTGTTGTGTGTAACTGATCACACATCCTCGAGCTCCGTTAGTGTGATTCTTCATAACTAACTGATTGGTTGTGTGCACAGGTATGGCTTGAAGCCCAATGATCAGATTCTGGCGGAGGAGAAACATAAAGCTCTGTGAGTGCCGTCATCACACATTACAGTCACCGCTTTCATGCTTATTTTTAATATCTCCAGCAAAATCTTTGTGAATATAATCCTGCTGGTCAAAAGTTTGGAATGATTAATAATATATTGCATATTAATTATTATATAATCATATTGTGATGTTTGTTCTCACTGCAGGTTTGATGAGATCGTGCAGAAGAGTAAAGTCGAATATCATGCCGGTGGATCCACACAGAACTCTGTCAAAATCGCTCAGGTACGTCTGGAACTCACACAGACGTTATTCTGCACCGTATACGAAATGTCTATTAGGGAATTATGGCAAGGCTGTTTTATATCTTTAATTTAAACTAGTATAATAATGTATGTTTGACATCTTCTGTGTCTCAGTGGATGATCCAGGAGCCGCATAAGGTGGCCACGTTCTTCGGCTGTATAGGCACGGATCACTTCGGCGAGATTCTGAAGCAGAAAGCGGCTGAAGCTTGTGTTGATGCTCATTATTATGAACAGAGTCAAGAACCGACAGGAACCTGTGCGGCCTGCATTACTGGAGACAACAGGTCAGATATAAAACGGCCGCTTCTGCTCATCAAGGATGCGTTTATTTGATCTAAAATACTGTAAAAATGTGAAATATTATTATAATTTAAAATAGCTGTTTTCTATGTGCATAACTGTTCAAATTTAATTTATTCCTGTGACGTAAAGCTGAATTTTCAGCATCATTACTCCAGTCTTCAGTGTCACATGATCTTCAGAAATCCTTTGTAACATTATAAATGTCTTTATGGTCACTTTTGATTATTTTAATGCATCCTTGCTGAATAAAAGTAATTTTTTTTTAAATATAAATGAATAAATCTTACCTCAGTTTTGAACGGAATAGTTAAGGATTCATTTTATTTATATCACAATTCATACTAAACTTGAAATAAAGACGTCAAACCATTATAATGTACCTAATAAACTGTTTTGTCCAGGGATTCTCTAATATAGTCATTGCATTTTATTGCAGATAATTAAAAATATGTCTGATGCGGTAAATGATTTTGCTGAAATGAAGCATTGTAACAATGTAACTATGGTAACTGCTTAATACTCCTTTAATATTTCATTATCAACTAAGGTGGACTAATCTAATAGAAAAAAAAAAAAATGTAATTAATTATGGCTGATTCCAATAACATCACCAATATAGTTGCATCTCTGTTGAATGCATGTAGGATTTATCCGTGCACTAATGCAGTTTTAATGCAGATCGGGAGCAATGCTTGACTATTATTGTGTGTTTGCAGGTCTCTGGTTGCAAACCTGGCAGCAGCAAACTGCTATAATAAAGAGAAACATCTGGATGTTGATAGGAACTGGAGTCTGGTGGAGAAGGCGAGAGTTTACTACATTGCAGTAAGTGCTTCACATTGACCCTCGCGTGTGTTTGAGAGATTTATCAGCAGCTGTAACTTATGTCACTCTGAATCCTGGTCTCTGTCCTGCAGGGCTTTTTCCTGACCGTGTCTCCGGAGTCCATCCTCAAAGTGGCCAAACACGCGTCTGACAACAACAAGATCTTCGGTCTGAACCTCTCGGCGCCCTTCATCAGCCAGTTCTTCAAAGAGCCGCTGATGAAGGTCATGCCGTACGTTGACATCATCTTCGGGAACGAGACGGTGAGTCTTCAGATCAGGGTGGAAGGAAAGGATCATCACCGTGTCTATAACAGATGAAAGCTCTCATGAAGTCTGAAATGTCATGTGTGGAGCTCATTTTATTTCATATCACAGTATATTAGGTTGGAGAAACCAGGGATTTCTGATCGTATCAGTTGGCGTGGTTAGATTACTGATGATGTTTGTTTGTTTTATAGGAAGCTGCTACGTTTGCAAAAGAACAGGGCTTTGAGGTGAGTGAAAAATACTCTGTAATGCACACTGAACACAAAAGAAGAAAGGTTCATTTTTGGCTCCTATAACACGTTCTCAGTACCATCTCAACATCTCGCTCTGGTGCTCGTGTTCCTGCAGACAGAAGACATCGCTGAGATCGCGAGGAGGGTTCAGTCTCTGCCCAAAGTCAATAAGAACAGGCAGAGGATCGTGGTCTTCACTCAGGGCAGAGAAGACACTGTGGCCACTGTGGGTACGTCCATCAAACAACATCTGGATGGGTTCAGATCATTTGAGTTGTGTTTCCTTAATTGTCTTTGTTTGTCTTCTTTCAGGTGATAAAGTGAAAATGTTTCCTGTTTTAGACATCGACCAGAACCACATTGTCGATACTAACGGCGCTGGTGATGCTTTTGTGGGAGGTAAATGATTGGGCCGGTCATTTTAGGCAATTTTTATAGCTTTGAGTTATTAATTCAGTATTGTATTAACAGTGCACTCTTTAATATCATGCTAACAGTACACTGCATTTGCTTTTTCAGTTGCAAATAGATTATTGGAGTACGTTTTACGAGTAATAACTGTTTCAGTCTTTCTACTTTAAAATGTCATGTTTCATTCAATGCATTACTCGCCATTTCTCTGTAATTATTTGCATTTTCTTATTTGCATTATATAGCATTTTACAAAAAAAAAAAAAAAAAAAAATTGGGTATCATTCAACTGTATGCTTCTCTGAATCTAAAGAGACCAGTCTTGGGATTTTTGGCCAAACTGTTCAGACGTTATAAGCAAAAAGAGCCATTTTTCATTTTTCCAGACCACTAGGTGGCACTGTGCTGAAACTTTGCAGGTACCCTCAGGTCATGGTGATTATAATACACACCAAGTTTGGTTGGAATATGCTAAAGCGTTGCAGAGATATAGCCTCACGTCTACTTTAACAAGCTCTTCGTCAAATTCGTTTACGTGTTACTCGAGAATGGTTTAACTAATCAACTTGAATATCATAATTTTTTGGCGCCGTGGTCTAAAGATGATCTAGTTCGATTTTCGCAACAATTGTAACATCTAGGAAGAAAAATTGTGTCATTCGTTTCTAGCCCTTGCGGTTCAAAAGTTATTTGCATCAATGTAAGGACAACTTTGGACAGTAGGTGGCGCTAGACGCTTTGAGTTAACCACAGCAAATTTGGAGTCTCTAATGTTCAGACTGTTCTCTATCCGTGTGCCAAATTTCACAACTTTTTACCATACAGTTCTATGGGCTGCCATAGACTCAAGCAGAAGAATTAGGGTTAGGATGCTGCCTGTGTAGGGAGAACAGTAGATCTCAAGACAGCTCACTAGAACCTATACATGAACTCTATGTATTTGTCTGTGTGTCCTGCAGGGTTCCTGTCGGAGTTGGTTCAGGAGAAGCCGTTGGAGGAGTGCATCCGTGCAGGTCACTACGCCGCTAATGTCATCATCCGGCGAGTCGGCTGCACTTTCCCTGAGAAACCTGATTTCCAGTAACTCTCTCACATATTTCCCAATGCGGAATCTTTTCATCTCATTAATTCTTTGTTTTTCTGAAATTCCAGAAACACAACTTGCGTGCCTCTGCATTCGTTTACACGCGTTTCCTGTTAAAACGGGCATTTATCAGGATCATAACGACCACATATATACACTCCGCTGATTTTGTGTTGAAGTACAGTTTGTCTTCGATCTGTTTTTATGACACATTACAGGAACATTTCTATATTTAATCTATTAAAGATCTATTATATCATTTTAAGTGAGTGCATTTATATTTCTCAAAAATAATAAGAGTGAAATTAAAGTAACAGAATTATATAAAAGGATTTTTTGCCTAGCAAGTCGATGTCTTTCAGGTCAATATTGTTACTTTGAAAAACCAAATTGTATCTTAAACGCACAATCTTTAAATATGCATAAGTTGTATCTGATGTGGGATTTTTTTTTTTTTCTCTTTCCACTTCTGGAACAAGATCGTTCAACTGACCACTTTAATAAAAAGATTTTAATTGTTCCGTAATTTAATTTTTTTAATAATACAATTTCATTTTAATTTAAAATCTAATTAAATTAAAAATCTAAGTAACTTATCTTTTTAATATATGTATTAGTTATTTATTTTTTTAAATGTCCAAAGTGTATCATTTTAATTAAAATTGAGTAATTATAGAAATGTATTTTATTATATTTTAATATATGTATATATTTTAATATATGAAATATAATATTTCTGTGAAATTCTCTGAACTTTGTCATGATTACATATATTTTATATTTTAATATATTAAATATATTTAATATAAATTCACAACAATATTCTTATAATAAAATTAACATTCCTAGTAATATTACAATCTTATTAATTTTCCATATTTATTTTTGTCGTTATTTATTTTTAAATATATCTACAGTATATAATTAAAAAAAAAATTAATTCGTTATTTTAGTACATTATGTTAAACTAAATAAAAAATAGAAAAGTTGCTTTGGCAACTAACCATAACAAAATAAGTAATAATAAGATTTTTTATTTTTTTATTTCAAGTAATATTTTTTTCCCCCTGGTTTTAGTTAACTGTAGTAATCCTGGTGTCTGTCAGTGATTTACTGGATAAGGGTTTTTAAAAATAGTTTTACTCACAATTTCTACTTACATATTCAGTCAGCTATGCATATTCTTTTCCAGCTCTAGAAATCACACTTTTGAAATCAGGCTTTCTCAAATATCCAGGTTTTTTTTAAACAAGGTCCGTCGTCCACGTAGAGCTGTGTTTGTGTGTGAATGTGATGCAGTAAGTATTGTGTCTCTATTTTGGCCTCGTTGCGTGTTGGTAAATATAGATGAGACACAGACAGACAGCTGAGGATCTTTGAGATGATCTTTGAATTGAAGTTCATTCAGCTAGAGATGGTGTACATTTTAATTTTTTATTTTATTTTATTTTTTATTTATCTAAGAATTAATTGTTTGGATCGATGCACCTAAAGACGTTTGGTATGTTTTTTTGGATGAGTGTTTGGCACTATGATCTTCTCTGTTTGATAGTTTTGTTCTTTTAATTAATAAAATAATATAAAAACAATAATAGTAAAATTATTTTTAAAAAATTATAAATTTTATATTTAAAAAAATATACTTTATATTTGTTAAAATATTTTATAAATTCTCTGGACTCTTAAGAAGTTTGATTTCATGATATTTTACATTTTAATCTATTAATTATAGAAATGTATTTTATCATATTTTAATAACTATACTTTATATTTGTTAAAATATTTTATAAATTCTCTGGACTCTTAAGAAGTTTGATTTCATGATATTTAACATTTTAATCTAGCAATTATAGAAATGTATTTTATTATATTTTAATAATTATACTTTATATTTGTTAAAATATTTTATAAATTCTCTGGACTCTTAAGAAGTTTGATTTCATGATATTTAACATTTTAATCTAGCAATTATAGAAATGTATTTTATTATATTTTAATAAATATACTTTATATTTGTTAAAATATTTTATAAATTCTCTGGACTCTTAAGAAGTTTGATTTCATGATATTTAACATTTTAATCTAGTAATTATAGAAATGTAATATATTAAAATATAAAAAAATTATAAAATATAAAATATAAAAATAAAATATTTAATCTGTGAAATTCTCTGAACTTTGTCATGATTACATATATTTTATATTTTAATATATTAAAATATAAAAAAGTAAATGTTAAAATTAAAAAAAAATAATAATAATGTGAAAATAGCCCTTGTTTTTTTTTTTTTTTAAAATTTTTAAAATAAAATATTTTATAATATATAAAATATATTTCTGTGAAATTCTGAACTTTATGATTACATATATTTTTTATAGAAATGTATTTTACTATATTTTAATAAATGTATATATTTTAATATATAAAATATATTTCTTTGAAATTCTGAACTTTATGATTACATATATTTAAATAATAAAAATATATTAAACGCATTTTTTAACATCATAATCTTTATAAATGTAATAACTTTCTCCGCCTCTGAATAATATATAATATTTTTTTTACAAGCTGTGTTTACTTTACGTATTTTGGACTGGTACCTTCAACCCCTCTCAATCTTAACAAACAAAATAAATAAAATAACCCTCCTCCGAAACTTAATTTTATTTTGGATTGGTGTCTTTAATCCTTCTCATTTTAACCCCTTCCCTCCTGTTTGTTTTTCTGACAGCACTGCAGTGTTAAACTCTGAATCTGTTACTTTGTTGTGACTCTTAACATTAAGCATGAATAGGAGATATTTGGACAATAAAAAAATTAATAAAAATACAACGCCTTAAAAAAAGAACTCATTTTAATTGAGAAATTAAATCCTGTATCAAATCATGCAATTCCAGTAAATATGTATAAGGCAGATTCTGAATCCTGCATTCGGGGAATTGTCCTCACTGTTGGTGTCAACGATTCTTTAACATTTTATATATGACAATTGAACATGTGTTAGAGGCCAGTGCCGTGGCAGTGTAGTTTCTTGTCCAGTTCTCTCAGCTGTTCCATGAAGCCAGAATTTGGGCAGATATTCCTGTGTTGTGCGACGGCTTTAATGGCTTCCACCAGCGTCATGCCCTCATGAATCATCAGATACGCTAAAACCAGCGTCGAGGAGCGACTCAGACCCATCGCACAGTGCACAAGCACCTTACCTAGAAAAAACAACATACATGTCTACAGATACAAAAACATGCAACAAGCATATTTCAGTAAGATAGAAGAAAATTATATGTATTTTTAAAGTATTTTGTGTTATATCTTAAAGAAGGAAAATGGCAATATTTTGCATTAAGGAAAAATATTTTTAGGATATATTTTGGCATTGTTGTCATGGCAATTAAATATTTTTCTCATTCAAATTCCCATATATAAAAAAAAATATAAAAATATAATATAAAACTATTACAAAAAGCCAGTGATTGAGATACTATTATAGTTTTAATTAATGTTATATATATACAGTATATACAAATAAAATTAATGATTAATTTAATATACAGTATATATATATATATATTATATGTGCATGTCTATATAGTATTTATTAATTTTTATTTCATTATAGTTATTTTAGTACACCAAGTTAAATTAATGATTAATTTATATATATATATATAGTATATATTATAATATATATATATTTTTTTTTTTTTTTTTTTTTTTTTTTTACGCATTTTTTTATTTTATTTTAAAATTTTTGTGTTGTTTTTTTGTTTTACAATTTATTTGAGCAAAGTTAACATTTCTTTAAGTAACTAATGCTTTTTA
This sequence comes from Cyprinus carpio, assembly GCF_018340385.1. Classification (NCBI taxonomy): domain Eukaryota; kingdom Metazoa; phylum Chordata; class Actinopteri; order Cypriniformes; family Cyprinidae; genus Cyprinus; species Cyprinus carpio. Next base: position 24,831,341 of record NC_056583.1, read on the forward strand.
TGGTTTAAGTCAAGTAAAACCCTGCACTGTGCATAAGAATCAAATGATATCACAAAATGAAAATAATATCATGATGCAAAAAAAAAAAAAATCTTAGTGGTCCTAAAAACTGACACAATTTCTTCCTGATAAATCAAATTTAATTTCCGCTTGAATTCAGCATTAGAGTGGCTGATGTGTTTCCTCTCCTCACCTCCAGGGGTGCTCATGGCAGTCTTAATAAACTTGGCGGCGGAGTAGAAGAAAGGGCTCAAGTCAAAGGAGGGCATGTCGAAGGCCTCCACGCCGTGATAGCTGATTTTAGTGTCTCTGTAGAAACTGGCTCCTGTGTTGACGCTGAACTTGCCGTGAGCTGCGTTCAGTTCACCAAGTTATATGATTCATAAAATACCACAAAAAGTTTTTCCTCCTCTCCCTACGCCTAAATGAAAGAAAACAAAAAAAACACAAAAAACACCCCATAAAAAAAAAAACATGTTATTCATTTATTTATTTTTTTCATAATTATAACACAAGACAGGGAGCATACCAACTTTTTAAGGCACAAAAATTAATAAAAAAAGGAGCAAGATTTAAAAAATTAGAAGGAATCACTCAAACAAAGATGTGAAACTGGACAATTTATTTATTGTTTTCTATGATAATTATATAAACATTATTAAATCAAGATGCATTTGCTTGAGAAGCATAATGACTTAAGATTTTAAGTTTTAGTGTATCAAAATAAAGTCAGGTTTTGCTTAAAATGAAAGAAAGGGACAAAAACGTATCTTGCAGTGGGGCAAGAAAAAAATATTCTTGTTTTTCCATTTTTCTTACTCCACTGACAGCTTTTTTTCTCTTGAGCAAAAGAAAAATATATATATTTTCTTGATTTCTTGATTTAAGAATGTTTAGATATTTTTACTGGACAACAACACAAAAATACTGAGTAAAAAGAAAAATATTTTTTTTGCTGTTAATAGTATTTTGTCAGAGAGGAAAAAAGTATTTGACACTGAAAAATTCTCATAAAATCATGAAGAAATGAAGTAATAGGAGTTTTAAATTTCTCACATTTACATATGTGAATATTTATGCACCAAATTTACACTTTATAAAAACTAAATATTTTTAAAAGCGCCATGTTATAAAACTAAGTGATTAATATGATTAATTCTCACTGAAAACCAAATTAAAACATCCAAAATGTAGAGGTAAATCTTAAAAGAAAAAAAAGTGTTGAAGCAATTTTTACTCAGAAATTAATTACAAAGACATAAAATGTGAAAATTTGAAACAGAAAGACTGAAATGGTATTTTCTTGTAAAAACACACTCAAATAGTCTGTTTTATTTGCAAACTTTTACAGTGTAGACGATGTTCAAGAGTTTCAGAAAAGGTAAAAACAGAAAACATGAGGATCTGTCTCAAACTGAAATTTAAAATTCTACTTTAAAAATTCCCGGTAACACTTTACAGTAAGGTTCCAGTAATTAACATTAGTTAATGTATTGACTAACATGAACAAACAATGAACGATACATCTTTTACAGTATGTATTCATCTTTGTTAATGTTAGTTAATGAAAATACAGTCATTCATTGTTCATGTTAATTCACAACTTTGGATTTTAATAATGCATTAGTAAAGGTTGAAATTAACATGAACTAAGATTGATATATATTCTGTAATAAATGTATTGTTTGTTGTTTGTTCATGGTAACTAATGAACCTTACTGTAAAGTGTTACCAAATTCCTCTATGGATGTATGATGTTAGACAGACACAGGGGGGTTCTTACATGTCTCCGATGTATATTCCAGCACTCACCACCTCCACAAGACCGCCGCCTCCTCCTTTTATGACACACAAGACTCTCCAGCCAACACACAGGCTGGAGGACTAGTATCGTAGCGGCCGTTCCCACCGCTAGCCATCAGACGGGGCATTATCAGCCCTCCGCCGCTGCTCAGTGAGACACCAGAAGAATTAAACAGTTCTCGTCCTCCAAGAATTACTCTCAAACACACAGCAGTCAATAACAAGACACGTGTGCTGTTAGATTTGTGTAAGGAGGTGAAAGTCATTCGCAGGCACTCTTTGGTTCTCATGTATCTCGTCACCAATTTTGAATATGAAATGTGTTGTATGACAGAAGAATACACTTTAATGCTGCTTTATTGTGCTATTTTTAGTCCTTTTGGCAGCGTGATAGCCTTCTGTACACCTTGAATTCATGGAAAACACCAGCTCAGACATTCTGCAAAATGCTATGTCTCGTGGAAAAAAAGAAGGTCATGTAAACAATTTTTGCTGTTGGCCTCGTTCAACTCACATTTAATTATTAGCAAATGAAACACTTAACGATATAACTCCACGAGGTGATGTTGAGCGTGTAGCTTTATCACATGAATGGTGTGAAACTAAAATACAAATACACTCTAAAAAAACACTCCAAAAACTATAAATATTCCACAACATCACACAATATCAAACAACAGCATAACCACTAAACATTTGCTTATGGGGAATATTCAACTTAACTAACAAATTTGCTACATTTAAAAAAATAATAATAATATTAACATTGCATGTGAAAGATGAGAAAATATGCACAGTATTGGCAAGCATAAACCTGCCATTGTAAATAACATCAGATATGTATCTTTAACTGCACAAACTGCACTGAACACAATCATGATGAGTAATGACAAAAGTAGAGGACTTACAGGGAATGCATTATTAAAAACGGAGGACGTCCAGTAGAAGTAAAACAGCTTGTGCACTACAGTCTCGACCCTAATGACTTTCTGAGCATGCTCCTGGATGTCCATGTCATAAATGCCCATCTGATTCAGTCTCTTTGTGATGACATCACTAGTCTTTTACTGATGAGGTCACTTTCTAATTTCTTGCTGTACCTCATATGACCACAAATGACCCCAGGACAGTTATTTAATTAAAAATTAAGAATAAAATAATTATTGCTGGTGATTGTTGACTGATATCACTAGTTATAGAATTTTAAAGGTCTTAAAGAAAATAAATCATAAAAAAAAAGAAAATAATACATTCAAAAAAAACTAAAATAAAACCTAACTGAAACTAAAACTAAAACCGTAAAAAAAAAAAAAAATGTCATACTTCAAATAAAATATAAAAGAATTTGCTTATTTTATTTCAGCTTGCTGCCAAGGATGTACTGAAATAACTAAAACTAAAATGGAAACAACAATAAATAAAAACACAACAAAATTACTAAAACTTTAACTAAAATTAAAATGAAAACAAACTATAAAACAAAATAAAAATAAAAACTAATTGAAAATATTAATTCAAAAAATAACACTTTTTGGCTTTTCTCACCTTAAAAAGAAATAAATGACATAAAATGATACAAATTACTTTAATCTCAAACGTTTCAAAAGATGATTAAAAATATGAAAATGATTTTCAAGTTGACCGTCATGTAAGCTGTGAATGCATCAACGAGCAATTACTATCTTTATCTCTTTATGAACCTCTTGATCCTGTTCATTTTCCTGTTCCTCAAGTTAAAATTAATAAAGTGCTATTAAAAGTCTCAATCGAGCATGTGATCAAATAACAGCTTCACGCCTTGCTAAGCAAACATTAATCAATATACCTCAATATAACCAATGCATATGTATCATAGGAATCTATTTGAATGAATCTAAAACAGATTTTCAAGCACAAACAGACTCACGGTGTGTTGAGGAACAGCTCGTCAGTGTGTGTGTGTGTGTGTGTGTATGACGTGTTGTTCAAGCCTGTCTATGAATCTATTTATATATACGGTATAATCTGATTCATGCTGCTCTAAACAGTCTCTTTCTTCGGGGATCCTGATATGGAAGCACCAGGGAGCAGAAGAAAGCATGTAAGATCCTCTGGTGAGAAGATCCTCTGTCATATCACACTGATTATAACTGAATCCAGACAGAGGGACGATTCTGCTCATTTCCACACATCTGTGTCTGAGTAACAGCGTCTTAAATTAGATGAGCTCATACCCACAGCGGCAGGATAAAAATACATCAGCTCTTCACTCTCAACACAAGGAGTTCATTTACTTTGCTGGACAGCTGCTTTTTGTTTTTAATAAATAGTTTGTTTAATTATAAATATATATAGAGGTCTCTTCTGCTTATGAAATTTTCTATTTCAGTATACTTTAAACTGTAATTTATTTCTGTGATGTGCAGCTGTATTTTCAGCATCATTACTCCAGTCTTCAGTGTCACATGATCTTCAGAAATTATTCTAATATGATGATTTATTATCAAACTGTTGGAAACAGCTTTTGCTGCTTCATATTTTTGTGGAAAGCGTGATACATTTTATTTTTCAGGATTCTTTCGTGCAGAAAAAGTTCAAAAGAACAGCATTTATTCCAAATGGAAATCTTTTCTAAAAGTTTAAGACTTTACTGTCACTTTTTATCAATTTAACGCATCCTTGCTGAATAAAAGTATTAATTTCTTTCAAAAAAATTTAAGAAAATAAAAATGCACAGGTCCCAAGGTTTTGAACGGTATGTTTATTGTTACAAAAGATTTCTATTTTGAATAAATGTTGTTCTTTTGAACTTTTTATTCATCAAAGAATCCTGAAAATATATAGATCAACAAAAATTGTTTCTAACATTGATAATAAATCAGCATATCAGAATGATTTCTGGAGATCATGTGACACTGAAGACTGGAGTAATGATGCTGAAAATACAGCTTTACGTCACAGAAATAAATGACATTTTAAAGTATATTAAAATTGTTATTTGGCACAATATTACTGTTTTTTTCTGCATTTTTGATCAAATAAATGCAACCTTGATGAGCAGAAGGGACTTTAAAAACATTAATAATCTTTCTGATCCTAAACTTTTGAACAGCAGTGTAATAAATAAAATGTACAGTAAAATATCAAGTCAACATGAAATCATAATGGACTTTATGCACTTTAATACATTTTAAATGAATCAATCAGTGCATGTTATTCTCATTTTCATTTCATTTATATTTAAAACATAAAATATTTGTTTATTTATATTTAAAAACAATTTAAAAACATCCCAAGGTTGACCAAAGTGCTGTACAGAGACAATATGATCTATAAATAAAACAGACTTAGCACATATTCTAAAGGAAAAGGGGTTTGTTTTCATAATGTTTGTCTAAAATTGTAAAAATCAATATTAAGATATTTAGTCATTGTATAAGGCTGTAAATTCTCACTTCAAATAATTGATAAGGCAACTTGATATCATTTTTTAATATTTATTTTTAGCTTTTAAAATGTGTAACCTACTGTAATGTACAGTATCTGTCACACTGTGTGAATCTGTGGTGTTTTGGTCCTCCTGTTTTTCGTCGTGTTATGATCCACAAGAGCAAACTGGACATTTGCTGGAGGTAGTGTGCTGTGTTTGTGATTGAAGAAATAATTGCTAAACTGCCTCTTGGCATGAGTTTACTCAAACTGCATGATACATATCTGTTTGTTTGTTTGTTTTGTCTTTTAAATCACAGATTTTTATCAAACCCTTTTCACTGACTATCTCTCTGTAACTGTATTTACTCTCATACTGAAAGTGCATAGACATGTTTGCATATGAAGTGCATGTTCAAGCCTTCCACTGCAGTCAGAATTCACAGTATTTACCCAAAATCCACTGATGTGTTATTACATGTCAGATATCTCTGCATCGTCAGTGGATTCTGGAAGCCTCTTCGTTGACTCTCAGCTGTCCATTATCCTAACCATCCCTAATAAGTGACCGATTTAACACTCTACATAGGGCACAACTCTGTGTGATAATAGAGGAGGCTGAGAAATGCTTAACACACAAATATTGGTTGCAATAGTCTGCATTTAGATGCATCCAGATATATATAAATATATAACAATCTAGTTAAAATGGACTATACCAACCAGTATTTGTGTATGATAAGCATACACATTAACATTTTTATTTAAATTAATAGTTCACCCAAAAATTAACATTTGCTGAATATGTCCTCATTCTCAGGTTTTGAGATTTTTGAGTTTGTGGATTATTGTGATGTTTTTATCAGCTGTTTGGACTCTCATTCTGACGGCACCCATTCACTGCAGAGCATCCATTGCTGAGACACTGATGCCATGCTACATTTCTCCAAACCTGATGAAGAAACAAACTCATCCTGATCTCGGATGGCCTGAGGGTGATGACATATTTAGCAAATTCTCATTAAGAGAAGAAAATAACTTTTCCTTTTGCATAAGCTCCGCCCACAATCAAATCTCATTGGTCCAAATTCCAGCTCCACGTTACTGTAAGCATCACATATTGATTGCATTTATGTTGTCGCTTTCAGTGTGGAGAGACAAATCACTCGTCACATCTGTCGTGATCGTTTGTGATCAGTCAGAGCAGGACACACCGTCTGTGCTTCTTCTTCCTCTGCAGGTCCAGGTCCAGCAGCAGAGCCAGGAAGTTCCTGTTGGGATAGATGGCTCGTTTCTGGATGATGCATCGTATGGCCGTGTGCAGAGGCATGTCATGATAGAGCATCAGGTACGCCAGCACCAGCGACGAGGACCGTCTAAATACAAACACCAAGATCAAGTGCACCAGAACTTTTCCTAAAGTGGAAGACAGAGATCTGTTTACATACAGACTTTATGGTTTTAATAGAAGACGTGACGGCAGCCTCTCATTCTTGCACATTCCTCGCTGGTAAAAATAACACCCAAAATTGAGCTCACTGCTATTAATACAGCTGTTTCTACAGACACTGCAGAGGAGTCCAACAACACGACCTTCAGCGAGTAAAACACTTGCTTTTGAAAGAAGGCTGCATTTAATTGATCAAAAATACAGTAAAAATTGTGAAATATTATTACAATTCAAAACAGCTGTTTTCTATGTGAATATCTGTTAAACTGAAATTTATTTCTGTGATGTGCAGCTGTATTTTCTGCATCTTCTGCATCATTACTCCAGTCTTCAGTGTCACATGATCTTCAGAAATCATTCTAATATGATGATTTGCTGCTCAAGAAACATTTCTGGTTATTATCAATGTTGAAAACTCCTTAAAATTCTTGTGGAAAGTGATGCATTTTATTTTTCAGGATTCTTTGATGAACAGAATGTTCAAAAGAACAGCATTTATTTGAAATAGAAATCTTTTGTAACATTATAAATGTCTTTACTGGCACTTTTGATCAATTTAATGCATCCTTGTTGTATAAAAGTATAAATGTCTTTAAAGAAAAAAAATATTTTTTTCTAAAGTTTAAGTTCAGCCTCCAGAGAATCTCCACGTATTCCAAAAAACGAAATAAAACAAATATATATTTTTGTATAATTATTTGATACTGTATGATTGCTGAATGCT